>NC_134355.1:11936997-12236997 GCF_048569485.1 Anomaloglossus baeobatrachus | reverse complement strand
TTATTTCTTTGCCATTTTCAAGATCTCAACTTGCTGTTAGTTACTCTGGCTCCATTCAGAGGCAGTAACTCTGCGCACGGCTCGTCCTGCTGTCAGCTGAGATGTGATACAATGTATCAGTCTACACAATGCTCTGTAAACTCCAGACTGATACATTGTAACAAACCAGCAGAGAGATCTGTGCAGCTGCTGAGGATGTGTTCAGCTCACAGAGCGATGTACACACTGATACACTGTAACAAACCAGCAGAGAGATCTGTGCAGCTGCTGCGGATGTGTTCAGCTCACAGAGCGTTGTACACACTGATACACTGTAACAAACCAGCAGAGAGATCTGTGCAGCTGCTGCGGATGTGTTCAGCTCACAGAGCGTTGTACACACTGATACATTGTAACAATCCAGCAGTAAGATCTGTGCAGCTGCTGCGGATGTGTTCAGCTCACAGAGCGTTGTACACACTGATACATTGTAACAAACCAGCAGAGAGATCTGTGCAGCTGCTGCGGATGTGTTCAGCTCACAGAGCGATGTACACACTGATACACTGTAACAAACCAGCAGAGAGATCTGTGCAGCTGCTGCGGATGTGTTCAGCTCACAGAGCGTTGTACACACTGATACACTGTAACAAACCAGCAGAGAGATCTGTGCAGCTGCTGCGGATATGTTCAGCTCACAGAGCGTTGTACACACTGATACATTGTAACAATCCAGCAGTAAGATCTGTGCAGCTGCTGCGGATGTGTTCAGCTCACAGAGCGTTGTACACACTGATACATTGTAACAATCCAGCAGTAAGATCTGTGCAGCTGCTGCGGATGTGTTCAGCTCACAGAGCGTTGTACACACTGATACATTGTAACAATCCAGCAGAGAGATCTGTGCAGCTGCTGCGGATGTGTTCAGCTCACAGAGCATTGTACACACTGATACATTGTAACAAACCAGCAGAGAGATCTGTGCAGCTGCTGCGGATGTGTTCAGCTCACAGAGCGTTGTACACACTGATACATTGTAACAAACCAGCAGTAAGATCTGTGCAGCTGCTGCGGATGTGTTCAGCTCACAGAGCGTTGTACACACTGATACATTGTAACAAACCAGCAGTAAGATCTGTGCAGCTGCTGTGGACGTGTTCAGCTCACAGAGCGTTGCTCACTCTGATAGGCCCGCAACACACATCCGTGCCTGCGGTACGTGTTTGGTACGTTTTTGCCGTACCGGAGACACATGTTACTCTATGGGTGATGGCACACACGCGTAAAATCACACGGAACGTGTGTCCATGTGATAAGTACGTGTGTGCGTTTTCCTGCACGGACAACATGTCCGTTTTTGGCCGGCAGCACGCAGGCACGGATCCGCTATAGTCTATGGGTCCGTGCCTGCACGGACGGCACACGGAGCATGTCCGTGTTCAGCACGTTTCGTCCGTGTGCATTTTTAAACGAGCGATCTATTTTTTTTTTTTTTCTTTTTTAATTCAGTCTACTTACCTTTTTTCTGCTGTTCTCAGTCATACTTACATTGGCGTTCGGTCTGTTTCTTCCCCCGGCTCATACCGCTCCCCAATCACCAGAGAATACGCGGCAACAATTACTTTGAATATGCCGGCCGCTCATTAATCAATCTACTATTCCCTGTTTTCCCCACCCACAGACGCATTTGATTGGTTGCAGTGAGACACACCCCCACGCTGAGTGACAGCTGTCTCACTGCACCCAATCACAGCAGCCGGTGGGCGAGTCTATACTGTGCAGTAAAATAAATAAATAATTTAAAAAACGGCGTGCGGTCCCCCCCAATTTTAATACCAGCCAGATAAAGCCATACGGCTGAAGGCTGTATTCTCAGGATGGGGAGCTCCACGTTATGGGGAGCCCCCCAGCCTAACAATATCAGTCAGCACCGCCCAGAATTGCCGCATACATTAGATGCGACAGTTCTGGGACTGTACCCGGCTCTTCCCGATTTGCCCTGGTGCGTTGGCAATCGGGGTAATAAGGAGTTAATGGCAGCCCATAGCTGCCACTAGGTCCTAGATTAATCATTGCAGGCGTCTATGAGACACCCCCAATGATTAACCTACAAGTTAAAGTAAATAAACACACACAGTGAAAAAATCCTTTATTTGAAATAAAAAACAATAACAAATTCCCTCGTTCACCACTTTATTATGCCCCAAAAGCCCATCCATGTCCGGCGTAATCCACGGAGGTCCTGCGACGCTCTCAGCTCTGCTACATGAAGGTGACAGGAGCTGCAGAAGACACCGCCGCTCCTGACAGCTCCACGCAGCAACTGAGGTGAGAAGTGCGATCAGCTGAGCTGTCACTCAGGTAACTCGTGGCCACCACTGGATCCTCGCCCGAGTGACAGCGATGAAGTCACAGGTGAGTTGCGGTTACGGGTGCAGGACTCCAGCTAGTCACGGTTAGCTTGAGTGACAGCAGCGCTAATCGCGCTGCTCACTTCAGTCACTCAGGGGATTAGCGGTCACCGGTGAGTCCTTCACAGGTGACCGCTAATCAGTACGCGACACAGACAGAGCCGCAGTATGACAATGAAGTCGGGTGAAGTTCACCCGAGTTCATTCTCATCGCGCAACTCTGTCTGCTGTCAGCCAGCATGTATCAACGACATTGTGCATCACACACGGAACATTTCACACGGACATTCCACACGCACACACGGATAGCATACGCCATGACACGGCAAGCATACGCCATCACACGGACATTCCACACACACACACACGGATGTCATATGTACCGGAGAAACGCCCATAAAAAAACGGAACACGGACCCGAAAAACGGACCGTGTCACACGTACGTTTTTTATGCGGAAGTGTGTTTTTGCCATACATTGTATCCGCTGCTCCGCTGAGCTGTGCGCAGGATCCCTCTGAATGGACACAATTGTTGTGTTTCTCCGGCGGATCTTGTAGACGATGCAAATATAAAGCACAAGAGAATGAGCAGACGATTCTACCAGGAGATTCCTAGGACTCCCCGATCCCTCATGTTGTCTGGTAGAGACCCTCGATGTGCGGAAACTGCCGGGGGCTCGTGATGGTCGGAGCCTCGGGGTATTTGGGCCGATATGATGAACTTCGGAGGTGACAGAAGATCTGGAGCCGGCTTCAGAGAAGATTCCAGGAAAATGATGGACGAGAATCCAGAACATGAAACAGGCGGGAAAGAAAATCCCCAGCACCGAGGATCCAACCCCGGAAGCATGGGGTCCCTTATATACAGGCAGACTGGGTATAGGGGGGTACTGGTTATATGGGGGGTGTACTGGTTATAGGGGGGTGTACTGATTATAGGGGGGTATACTGATTATAGGGGGGGGTGTACTGGTTATAGGGGGGGGGGTTGTACTAGTTATACAGTATATGGAGGTTTAGGGATGTATTGGTTATAGGGGGGTGTACTGATTATAGGGGGGTATACTGATTATAGGGGGGGTGTACTGGTTATAGGGGGGTGGGTTGTACTAGTTATACAGTATATGGAGGTTTAGGGATGTATTGGTTATAGGAGGGTGTACTGATTATAGGGGGGTGTACTGATTATAGGGGGGTGTACTGATTATAGGGGGGTATACTAATTATAGGGGGGGTGTACTGGTTATAGGGGGGGGGTTGTACTAGTTATACAGTATATGGAGGTTTAGGGATGTATTGGTTATAGGGGGGTGTACTGATTATAGGGGGGGTATACTGATTATAGGGGGGGTGTACTGGTTATAGGGGGGTGGGTTGTACTAGTTATACAGTATATGGAGGTTTAGGGATGTATTGGTTATAGGAGGGTGTACTGATTATAGGGGGGTGTACTGATTATAGGGGGGGTGTACTGATTATAGGGGGGTGTACTGATTATAGGGGGGTGTACTGGTTATAGGAGGGTGTACTGATTATTCGGAGGTCAATCGTCACCCCCCTCTGTTGTGACGTCCTCGGTGATTGGTGCTCGGCTGTATTGGGGGTGATGCCGGCGCAGCCAGTCAGGGGTCTCCTGTGTGTAGCGGTATACATGGATTATTTTATCCTGTAATCATTAACCCTTGCTACATCAGCCCTTTTACATAACAGCGGCCTGGAGTAATTGGCCCTTTTCCCTGTGGATTTTGGACCAATCAGGGAGCAGCGTTGGGCACCGGCCTCTCATTAATGTCCAAGAGCTGCAAACAGCGGAGATAAGAGGATGTGCAGCGTCCGGCCAAAGACACATGAGGAAAGAGCGGCTGCGGGCCAGGACGGGTCACCTCCATGTACTGTGCACTGAGTGCAGGCTATTGCTCTCTGTAAGCAGCCAGGCATTAGAGGGACTCTTCACACTTATGTTTTGCCCATACACTATGTCTCCAAAGCTTCAGGTTTGATAAAAAATTAATTCATAGCACAAAATATATTCAGTGCTCATCTCCAGGGTCTTCCTCGCTGCGGCCCATAATTGTCCCCTCCTCAGTGCCCCCGTATTAGTGCTGTGACTGCTCCCAGAAATAAACCCCCAAAAGTTAGGAAAAAGGTACAAGTATAGCAGCGATATTCTGCAAGTAAAGCCCATTAGTGTTCCCACTCATGGCCATCCACAGTGTCCACACACAGAGATTGATGCCCCCACACACAATATGACGCCCACACAACACCCCACAAACAAACAGTATTATGTTGTGATATGCCACCACAGCCTCCAATACAGTATGATGACCCCACAGCCTCCAATACAGTATGATGACCCCACAGCCTCCAATACAGTATGATGACCCCACAGCCTCCCCCCCACACATGATTATGCCCCCCATACAGTATGATGACCCCACAGACACCAACACACAATATTATGCCCCCACAGCCCCCACACAGTATTATGACCCTACAGCCCCCCACACAGTATTATGCCCCCACAGCCCCACATACAGTATTATGCTCCCACAGCCCCCACACAGTATTATGCCCTCACAGCCCACCCACACAGTTTCATGCCCCACACACAGTATTATGCCCCCACAGCCCCACACACAATATGACACCATAGCCCCTCACACACAATATTATGCCCCCACAGCCCCACACAAAGTATTATGACCCTACAGCCCCCCACACAGTATTATCCCCCATAGCCCCACATACAGTATTGTGCTCCCACAACCCCATATACAGTATTATGCCCTCACAGCCCCCACACACCGTTTCATGCCCCCACACAGTATTATGCCCCCACAGCTCCACACACAGAATTATGCCACCATAGCCTCCTCACACAGTATTATGCCCCCATAGTCCCACACACAGTATTATGCCCCCATAGCCCCTCACACAAAATATTATGCCCCCACAGCCCCACACACAGTATTTTGCCCCCACAGTCCCACACACAGTATTATGCCCCCACAGCCCCACACACAGTATTATTTCCACACAAACAGTATGATGCCGTCTGCGCTTCTGCAGTTTATCTTCCGGGGATGATGGAGCCTAGAAATGCCTCCGTACATGAGGCCCTGTTGGATTCTTAGACATTGTTTACACTTGCATTTGGCTTTTGGGTTCCTGCAACTTTTGACAAAAGGAATAGAGCAGCAGAAAACCTGGGCGGAAAAATAATTCCCCCCAATATCTGTCCATGGGAGCGGTGTGTCGTGACCTCAGAAGAATCCTAGGAATAGGGTGCCCATCAATCCTGCGCTAACTTCCAGAACATCCTGCGCCATTTTATTTCCCCGCGTCGCCTCACAGGAAACACTTCCACATGTCTCGGCTCCATATTTTCACGCTCTGACATCATTTTTTTGTTTTGACGCTTTATTTATAATTTAGAAAACTCAATTGCACAAAATATAATCAACCACGGACCGCGGCACCTTTCTGCAGCCCAGCCCCCGGTATTAATAGTCTCTGGCAATCGCCGAACTTCCGTTTAATAATCACATTTCTGGAAACAAGATTAATAAGTGCGCGGTGCGGAGCTGTGTATACAGGAATCACACGGGGAGGGGAGATCGGTCCCAGCCATATTAAATATTTACTCTTCCACAGATTTCGTATGCGGCCCCGCTGATGGCCAATATTTGCTGGGTCAGCAGCGTAAGGACACATCGTGGGGAAGAGAACATAGAGCAAATCAGTGATGATGAGCAACATCACACCCACAACTATCCGGCCTCCCGCCGGTCATCACTGCAGGGCTGGCATTGTATTCATGAATCAGGAGGCTCAGGATGAGCAAAATAATGGATCCAAATCATGTAGTATAGATCTGCCAGCGATCACCGCAATGCTCCCCCCACTATGCCCCCCCCGCAATGCTCCCCCCCACTATGCTCGCCTGCAATGCTCCCCCCACTATGCTCCCCTGCAATGCTCCCCACACTATGCACCCCCCACAATGCTGCCCCCCGCAATGCTCCCCCGCAATGCTCCCCACACTATGCACCCCCCACAATGCTCCCCCCCGCAATGCTCCCCCCGCTATGCTCCCCTGCAATGCTCCCCTGCAATGCTCCCCCCACTATGCTCCCCTGCAATGCTCCCCCCCGCAATGCTCCCCTCGCTATGCAACCCTGCAATGCTCACCCCGCAATGCTCCCCTCACTATGCTCCCCCCGCTATGCTCCCCCACAATGCTCCCCCTCACAATGCTCCCCCCGCTATGCTCCCCCCACAATGCTCCCCCCACTATGCTCCCCCGCAATGCTCCCCCCACTATGCTCCCCCTGCAATGCTCCCCCCGCAATGCTCCCCCCACAATGCTCCCCCCGCAATGCTCCCCCCACTATGCTCCCCTCACTATGCTCCCACCACTATGCTCCCCCCGCAATACTCCCCCCACTATGCTCCCCCCGCAATGCTCCCCCCGCTATGCTCCCCTGCAATGCTCCCCCACTATGCTCCCCCCACTATGCTCCCCCGCAATGCTCCCCCCCGCAATGCTCCCCCCGCTATGCAACCCTGCAATGCTCCCCCCGCAATGCTCCCCTCACTATGCTCCCCCTGCTATGCTCCCCCCACTATGCTCCCCCCGCAATGCTTCCCCCGCAATGCTCCCCCCGCAATGCTCCCCCCGCTATGCTCCCCTCGCTATGCTCCCCCGCAATGCTCCCCCCGCAATGCTCCCCCCACTATGCTCCCCCCGCTATGCTCTCCTGCAATGCTCCCCCCACTATGCTCCCCCCCACTATGCTCCCCCCACTATGCTCCCCCCCACTATACTCCCCCCCCACTATGCTCCCCCCACTATGCTCCCCCCCCACTATGCTCCCCCCCCGCTATGCTCTCCCCCGCTATGCTCCCCCCCCGCTATGCTCCCCCCCCACTATTCTCCCCCCCACTATGCTCCCCCCCCCCACTATGCTCCCCCCGCTATGCCCCCCCCACTATGCTCCCCCCTGGTGCAGTCACTGTCGTCTCCCTGCTCTGTACATTATCTACCTATGTAATAATATTTTGACCTCAGGATTACGCTGTCCCGTTCCCTTAGTGTTTGCAGTGTCGTGTGTGACCTGCGTCTTGAGGAGGGGACGCAGTGTACGGGGCTCAGAGATTTGGCGGAGATTTGCCTGGAATGTCTCAGATGTTGCCGTGTCTCTTCTTTCTGCAGAGTTGAGGAGTTTTCCTCCGGAGGGTCCAGACGAGCGCGGTGTCCCGGGGTCACATGTCCCGTCCCATGTCCTCGCAGTAGCCGCTGTCCTGCAGCCAAGGGAAATATCACTTTCATAGAAACATGTGAGCTCCTCGCACCACAGAACTTTCCATTTGTCGTGGAGCCGTCAGCCGGTGCCACAACCACGGGGTCTGCATTACACGGAAACCCACAGGAATGGAATTAGGGGCTTGGAAGAGACGCGGAAACCTCCTGAGCGCGCGACTCCCGCGGGAGGGAAGGGGGGCGGAAGATTGGGACGCGTTACACACAATCCATGGTTTTCCCATTAACAAGGCGGGAAACTAAGGAAGCCATGTCTGCAGATCTGCTGCCACATCCTTCACTGTGAGCCGGATTAAGGAAATTCAAGGGGACGCGGGGAACGCACAATAGCGCTTTACACCGACCGCCATCCAGCGCAGGCGAGGGTCCGTCTCCTGTGTTACTGACTGCACGGATAAGTGGGAAGAAAGACTAGAACTGCTCGAGAACCCAAAATATGTACTGGGGTGCAAGAGTCTAGGGGTGCAAGAAGAAGAGCGCCCATTAAAGAGAAGAGCGCCCATAAAAGAGAAGAGCGCCCATAAAAGAGAAGAGCGCCCATAAAAGAGAAGAGCGCCCATAAAAGAGAAGAGCGCCCATAAAAGAGAAGAGCGCCCATAAAAGAGAAGAGTGCCCATAAAAGAGAAGAGCACCCATAAAAAAAAAGAGCGCCCATAAAAGAGAAGAGCGCCCATAAAAGAGAAGAGCGCCCATAAAAGAGAAGAGCGCCCATAAAAGAGAAGAGCGCCCATAAAAGAGAACACCCATAAAAGAGAAGAGCGACCATTAAAGAGAAGAGCGCTCATTAAAGAGAAGAGCGCCCATTAAAGAGAAGAGCTCCCATAAAAGAGAAGAGTGCCCATAAAAGAGAAGAGCGCCCATAAAAAAAAAGAGCGCCCATAAAAGAGAAGAGCGCCCATAAAAGAGAAGAGCGCCCATAAAAGAGAAGAGCGCCCATAAAAGAGAAGAGCGCCCATAAAAGAGAAGAGTGCCCATAAAAGAGAAGAGCGCCCATAAAAAAAAGAGCGCCCATAAAAGAGAAGAGCGCCCATAAAAGAGAAGAGCGCCCATAAAAGAGAAGAGCGCCCATAAAAGAGTAGAGTGCCCATAAAAGAGAAGAGCGCCCATAAAAGAGAAGAGCACCCATAAAAGAGAAGAGCGCCCATAAAAGAGAAGAGCACCCATAAAAGAGAAGAGCGCCCATAAAAGAGAAGAGCGCCCATAAAAGAGAAGAGCGCCCATTAAAGAGAAGAGCGCCCATAAAAGAGTAGAGTGCCCATAAAAGAGAAGAGTGCCTATAAAAGAAGAGCGCCCATAAAAGAGTAGAGTGCCCATAAAAGAGAAGAGCGCCCATAGAAGAGAAGAGTGCCCATAGAAGAGAAGAGTGCCCATTAAAGAGAAGAGTGCCCATTAAAGAGAAGAGCGCCCATAAAAGAGAAGAGCGCCCATAAAAGAGAAGAGCGCCCATAAAAGAGAAGAGCGCCCATAAAAGAAGAGTGCCCATAAAAGAGCCCAACGTCAGCCACAATGCCCGCTATAATTCTATCAAAATGCCCCACAGTTGTCCCCTATTATGCCCCATATCAGCGGCAGTCACAATGCAGCATGATTATGGCAGTCTCACTGTGTGCATGATATCAGTGCCAGTCACAGTGCAGCATGATTATGGCAGTCTCACTGTGTGCATGATATCTTTGCCAGCTACATGCGTCAATACAGCGCTGATACATGAAATCTGAAGCTGTCTCTTGAGCGGCTCAGAGCTTGGCAGTCTCCTCACTTCCCGGTCTCTGGAGGCGTCTCTGCTCAGTGAGTGACAGGTCCGGTCAGCAGCAGAGCTGTATTATCAGGACTCGCTGACACAAGCATAGAAATCAGAGAAGTGCAGAAATGAAACAGTGATGTACAGTGTCACTTGTATCTTACATTATGTATCTGCAGAACATTGTGTCCAATTATCATGTGTACGGTGATGAGCAGGATGGGGACGGCTGATAATGTATAAATGGCACCCAAGTTATTCCGCCATATACCAATTGTCATTGATGCTAAATGCCGCCACTTTACTCAATGTTCGGTCCATGGTGAGAAAATCTGCTGAAAGCCCCGGGAGGGCCCAGAAGTGTCACCAAGTGTTTGCAGAACGTGCGAGACTCTGGAAAAGGTGATCTAAGACGTCTTGTGAAAAGTACAAGTACCGAGAAACAGAAGTGCAGAAATATCTAAAGTAGTAAGAAAACAATCTAATCCTGAGCAAATATCGCAGAAGAAATGAACGTGACTCAGCGATGCCAGGAACAAGACGTGGTAACACAGGAGAGGCCGGAATACTGAGAGCTGATTTATAGAAAAAGTCTCCTTAAAGGGGCCACGTCCCCCCCAAATCATGTAACAATGTAACAACTGACTATGTGAGGCCAAGATTACACACCAGGGGGCGACAAAGAGCCCAGGACAGAGGGAATATAACAGGTGTGCTCCGCCCCGAGGCGTGACGGGAGCGACAATCAGCGACAATCAGTGAAAACCAGCGACAATCAGCGACAACCAGCGACAATCAGCGCAGCCACGAGGTTGGAGCAAAACTTATAAGAGATTTTAACCTCTTCCCGCTGTGGCCATTTTCCGTTTTTCTGCGCTTTTGATTTTTCCTCCCCTTCTTCCCAGAGCCATAACTTTAATTTTTCGGCAGTATAGCCATATGAGGGCTTGTTTTTTGTGGGATGAGTTGTACTTTTAAATGACACTATTCATTCTGCCACATATTCTACTGGAAAACGTGAAAAAAATTCCAAGTGCGGTAAAATTGCAAAAAAAAGTGCAATTGCACGATTGTTATTTTTTTTGTTTTTTATCATGTTCTTTATATGGGTAAACTGACCTGGCAGTATGATTCCCCAGGTCAGTGCGAGTTCACAGATACCTCACATGTATAGTTTTCTCTCAATTTAAGCAGTCGAAAAAATTACAAATTTCGTAAAAAATTTGCTTTTGGTGCCATTTTCCATGACCCGTAGCGTTCCCATTTTTCGGGATCTGGGGCTCTGTGATGGCTTATTTTTTGCATTTTGAGCTGCCGTTTTTACTAGTACCATTTTTGGGTGGATATGATGTTTTGATCGCCACTTATTGCATTTTATCGTAATGTTGCGGGGGACCAAAAAAAATAAGTCCTAGCATTTAAAAAAAATTTTTAATTTTTTAATTCACTGTTTACCAATTAATTTAGTTTAGATTTTGATAGATCGGGCATTTCTGAACTCAATGATACCAAATATGTGTATTTGTTATTTGTATGATTATTATGGAGGGGGATTTGAACTTCTGTTTTGTGGGTATTTGTTACATTTTCTTTCTTTGCGGCAAGACATTTTTTTTAAAAAATAGGCATGGAAATGTTTTACCTCACAGAAAGAATCATCTATTATTTTGTGCTGTAGTGTATTTCTATTCCTTTTTGCATCTTCCCCTCACCAGGACATATGGTATGATCAGACCATGTCCTGTACGGTCAGACACGGCCATTACACAGTACACAGCAGGGGCACATATATAAGATTATCTCAGCACAGGAACACTTTATATAGCATCCAATTGTGGAAATTTTTATTATTCCAAGATCTATTTATTAAAATTAACTTTGTCAGTGGGAAAACCCCTTTAAGCCTATCAGTCCAGAAATGTCAATATTAGAGGAGGATGGAGTTGCCCTTTAATTCCCTTTCTTCACTATTGAGCCCATGAAATCCGCCTGGACGGGTCTGAGGGTCTGCGTCCATCACCTTTCTGCTTCCTATTCTATATTTCCTATATCACAAGATTCCGTGTAATATTCTTCTTTGGGCAATTACCAAAAATGTTGTTTTGAGCGTTCCCTCCCCGGCTGTGGAGGGTGAGTCACGGTCCTGGGTTACCACGTCTAGACCTATTCCTGTCCTGACAGGAGGTTTCGGATGACCCTTGTGTTGTTTGGATGTCTCCACGCTCTCGGCTGAGTTTCCAGGAATGTCCAATAACAAAGGTGGAAGCGACACTTACACAGGATCCAACTCTATTTCACGTGTCAGGACCGAGGTTCTCCGCTGCCGATATCGAATGTGGCCGAGATTCTGAACTCAAATCCAAACTTTGTAACTTATTTTGCTCCAAGAACAAAGATGAAACAAAATAGCGCCCGGCAAAGACAGGGACGATTGTATGCTGATAAGGCTACATTCACACGACAGTTCAGTTTTCACGGTCCGTTCCGTATACGGTCCGTGTGTTATTCGTGTGACTTTCGTTTGGGTTTTTTTGCGGACCAAAAAAAAATGGAAGGAGAGTTACATACAGTCCATGGTATCTGGCCAGATGCTGGTCCCCATATAAAGGCTATGGGGAACAGAATCCAGCACAAAGGGGTACGAGCAAGCGCTACATACTCACCGATCACTGGGCGGCTCACACTGCTCCTGCGGCAGCTCTTTGTTCTTCCCAAGCCAGCCGTTCATTAGGCTCATACATATTCACTGCTTCCCTCGCTCACCGGTGTCTGTGATTGGTTGCAGTCAGACGCGCCCCTATGCAGAGGGACAGCTGTCTGACTGCAACCAATCACAGCCGCCGGTGGGTGAGTTTATATCGTACAGTAAAATAAATAAATAATTTTAAAAATAACGGAGTGCGGTCGCCCCCAATTTTGATCACTAGCCAAGATAAAACCTCACAGCTCCTGGCTGGTATTCTCAAGCTGGGGAGACCCATGTTTTTGGGAGTCCCTCAGCCTAAAAATATCAGCCAGCAGCCGTCTGGAATTGCCGCATCCATTAAATACGACAATCCCAGGACTTTACCCGGCTCACCCGTTGCCCTGGTGCGATGGCGATTGGGGTAAAATATGGGGTTGATACCAGCTGTGTAATGTTACCTCGCATCAAGCCCTGGGGTAGTGATGTCACGGCGTCTATCAGATACCCAACATCACAACCCAGTCAGTAATAAAAAAAAAAATACATGATAAACAAATTTTTATTTAAAAAAAACACTCCCCAAAACATTCCCTCTTTCACCAATTTATTGAAAAGAAAAAACAAATCCTGGTCCAGCGTAATCCAATAAGGGAGTCCCACGACGATCCATACCATAGTCACTGTCCTGGCTGGGAGAGCAATGCAGTGACCTGAGCTAACATCATTAGGTCAGGCCAGGTCACTGCAGGGCACGACATGTGCCAACACCATGAGGTTAGCGAGGTATATTACCTGCGGTGATGAACTGCGCTGAACTCGTAACGTTATCGCTAGTCACAGTCTCAGGTCACCCGCGAGACTTCATGTGAGGACACGGCGGGCATGGAAGTCAGTGACGAGTGAGGCTGGTGGGGGAGCGGGACACAGACTGCAGGGGCACCTGACGGAGATCACATGGAAGTGCTTCCGTGCCGCTTCTGGGGATTTTGCGGAGCCATTGACTTGTATTGAGTCACAGTCCGCAATTACGGAACAGAATAGGACATGTTCCATAATAACGGAGCGGACATAGTGCTTCCCTGTGCCATCCGATCCTACACAAAAGACATTGAAAAGATGGTCCTGTCAGTACGTCCGCAAAAAACGGGAACTGACCAGGACAAACGGAACCGTCATTCAAATGAGTTCTAAATATGATGTTCCTTAGGTGAGTGGCGGCTCCTGGTTACTGGACACATTGTATCAAAACAGTCAACATGTTTACAGAATGTTACACTGTAATTACAGAAATATAACACTACATCCTGTAATCGGAGACCTGATTATAAATACTGGGGGTGCAAAGGTCACAACAGTCACAGAAACGTATCACAGATTTATGAGAGCTTGTTACTTTCCACACTAAAATTAAACTTAAAATAGTTTTAAAAAATCCCTCTGCCTCAGCTGTCTGTTACTGTCTGCAGGGGATGTCACATCAACAGCGCTGCAGCTAATCAGTGAGCTCAGCTGCTCCGAGAGGAAGGTGCTGTCAACTCAGGCAGAGCTGCTGAGCTCACTAATTGGCTACAGAGCTGCTGAGCTCACTGATTCTCTGCAGACCTGCTGAGCTCACTGATTGGCTGCAGAGCTGCTGAGCTCACTAATTGGCTACAGAGCTGCTGAGCTCACTGATTCTCTGCAGACCTGCTGAGCTCACTGATTGGCTGCAGAGCTGCTGAGCCCACTGATTGGCTGCTGAGCTCACTGATTGGCTGCAGAGCTGCTGATCTCACTGATTGGCTACAGAGCTGCTGAGCTCACTGATTCTCTGCAGACCTGCTGAGCTCACTGATTGGCTGCAGAGCTGCTGAGCTCACTAATTGGCTACAGAGCTGCTGAGCTCACTGATTCTCTGCAGACCTGCTGAGCTCACTGATTGGCTGCAGAGCTGCTGAGCCCACTGATTGGCTGCTGAGCTCACTGATTGGCTGCAGAGCTGCTGATCTCACTGATTGGCTGCAGAGCTGCTGAGCACACTGATTGGCTGCTGAGCTCACTGATTGGCTGCAGAGCTCACTGATTGGCTGCAGAGCTGCTGAGCTCACTGATTGGCTTCAGAGCTGCTGAGCACACTGATTGGCTGCAGAGCTGCTGAGCACACTGATTGGCTGCAAAGCTCACTGGCTGCAGAGCTGCTGAGCTCACTGATTGGCTATAGAGCTGCTGAGCACACTGATTGGCTGCTGAGCTGCTGAGCTCACTGATTGGCTGCAGAGCAGCTGAGCTCACTGATTGGCTGCAGAGCTGCTGAGCTCATTGATTGGCTGCAGAGCTGCTGAGCTCACTGATTGGCTGCAGAGATGTTACATAGATGTCAGAAAATAGCCAACACCAGGATCAGCGGTGGAGACTCAGCACTGGACCTGGGGAGGGTGAGTCAAGTTCAGTTTGTTAGTTTTTTGTATGTAGTTATAAAGATTTCCGTCATCTGTATAAAATCTCATATTCTTCCCTATCTCTTTCCTATTCTCTCTATTTTCCAATTCTTATCCTTCCTTATCTCTTTCCTCTTCCCCCTCCTGTCATTCTTTCTCTTCTCCTTCTTCGTCCTTCTTCCACTCTTCCTCCTTTTCTTTTTTCCATCCTCCACTATTCCTCTTCATCTTCTTCTCCATCCTCTCTTTTTTCCTCCCTTTTCCTTCTTTCGCATCCTCTTTCTTCCTTCTCTGCCACTCTCTTTCTTCTCCCTTCTCCTTTTTCTCCAACTTCCTTTTTCTTCCTCCCCTTTTCTTTCATCCTCCCCACACTTTCATCCTCTTTCCTTAATCCATCCATTCTTCCTATTCTTCTTCATCTCCATTATCTTCTCTTCTTATTCCTCTTCCTTTCCTTCCTCATTCCCATCTTATTTCTCTTTTGATTTTTTCCCCCCTCATCCTTGTCAGCCATGTCTCTTACCTCATGTGCAGGGCATTGCAGCTTAAGTATCCATGGTTATGTCCATACACATACGGTAGTGACAGTTAGTTGCTCATGGTTATAACCATGGATTCCTACCTGCAATGCCCTGCACATGAGGTAAGAGACATGGTTATATCAGGAGAACTATACTTCTGTACACTTGCAATTGAGGGTATTTGTTATTATAATAATAATAATAATAATAATACCTACATTACTTGCCTGTATTTCAGGAAGTATACATCCGATCTCACAAATAAAGGTATGTATAGAATCAGCATGATGGCCCCAGTATAGCACTGGCTTTAGGTTATATAGGAGAATCCTAGTGGTTGGTTCCCTTTCATGGGATCCTTCCGAAGCCCTAACGTAAAGACCAAATGTCCTAAGAAAGCTATATGCTGAACCTCAAATTAACATTTCTCCAGCAAATAAATGGTTGTCACGTAAATTTAAAGAACCTGTTGCACATGCTCATGATGTGCTTTTCAAGATAGCAAGTGAATCAATATGTCATGCAAATAAATACCAACAAATCTACCTAGCAATGAGTAAAAAAGATCAATTATGAAATTTTGAAAAACCACTGGAGCATTAGTCAAAGCGAATGGAATCCCCAAATTGTCCAAATATTCCTTCAGGAGTACTGAAAGCCGATAGACATCCAGAAAAACAAGAGTTGTCAAGGGAGGAATTTGGTTGAAGACTGCTAATGGAGTCCTCGTTTGGGATATCCAGAGACGGTGCCGTATTAGCTGTATATCTGTGCCAATATATATCAATGTATATAAGACAATGAACACACAGACATGCTCCCTCTCAGCCAGCGTCATCAACTGAACTAGTTTAATTCGATAGATCCAATTATACAGTAAGTAAGCATGAATAACCTTGAAGCTGACCAAGGAGTGCTTTCACTCCCCAATTTCTCACATCACATTGCCTGCCCTCCCGTACATTCCTTCTGTGTGAACATTACTGATAACACTTTTACAGCTTCACATTCTGGCTTCATCATCTTTAGTTAACTCCTTCATGATTATACAACTTTGAATTATACTATAGGTCTGTGCAATTGCTAGATAGACAGACAGATAATTACACAACTACATCTACATTTTGATTATTTATATACACAGATATTCTTATTACGTTTGAGCAAACAAGCTATAACTCAGGCGACCTCCACAGAGTCACCCCAGAACCTAATGTCATGGGACTCCCAATTGATAGTAAGATTGTGCTTAACTAACCAGGGCAGACCCAACACTACTATAGCAGGTAAAGAAGGAAAAACCATGAATGAAATGCATTGAATGCTCCAGCTTTCATGCACACATTCTCAACCATAGAAGTAACATGACTGTGAAAGGGGAGAATTGTTAATCGCTGAATTTTTATTAGAAGACTTAGATCACAGTCTACAGCGAAGTCCAAGGGAATAAAATTCAAGGCAGAGCCTCAATGTACAAATGCAGAAGTAACAATAAAACCAGATTTAGTCCCCAAGGACACCTGTAAGAAAGGAACACTGTACAGTTAGGTCCAGAAATATTTGGACAGTGACACAATTTTCGCGAGTTGGGCTCTGCATGCCACCACATTGGATTTGAAATGAAACCTCTACAACAGAATTCAAGTGTAGATTGTAACGTTTAATTTGAAGGTTTGAACAAAAATATCTGATAGAAATTGTAGGAATTGTACACATTTCTTTACAAACACTCCACATTTTAGGAGGTCAAAAGTAATTGGACAAATAAACCAAACCCAAACAAAATATTTTTATTTTCAATATTTTGTTGCGAATCCTTTGGAGGCAATCACTGCCTTAAGTCTGGAACCCATGGACATCACCAAACGCTGGGTTTCCTCCTTCTTAATGCTTTGCCAGGCCTTTACAGCCGCAGCCTTCAGGTCTTGCTTGTTTGTGGGTCTTTCCGTCTTAAGTCTGGATTTGAGCAAGTGAAATGCATGCTCAATTGGGTTAAGATCTGGTGATTGACTTGGCCATTGCAGAATGTTCCACTTTTTTGCACTCATGAACTCCTGGGTAGCTTTGGCTGTATGCTTGGGGTCATTGTCCATCTGTACTATGAAGCGCCGTCCGATCAACTTTGCGGCATTTGGCTGAATCTGGGCTGAAAGTATATCCCGGTACACTTCAGAATTCATCCGGCTACTCTTGTCTGCTGTTATGTCATCAATAAACACAAGTGACCTAGTGCCATTGAAAGCCATGCATGCCCATGCCATCACATTGCCTCCACTATGTTTTACAGAGGATGTGGTGTGCCTTGGATCATGTGCCGTTCCCTTTCTTCTCCAAACCTTTTTCTTCCCATCATTCTGGTACAGGTTGATCTTTGTCTCATCTGTCCATAAAATACTTTTCCAGAACTGAGCTGGCTTCATGAGGTGTTTTTCAGCAAATTTAACTCTGGCCTGTCTATTTTTGGAATTGATGAATGGTTTGCATCTAGATGTGAACCCTTTGTATTTACTTTCATGGAGTCTTCTCTTTACTGGTGACTTAGAGACAGATACACCTACTTCACTGAGAGTGTTCTGGACTTCAGTTGATGTGTGAACGGGTTCTTCTTCACCAAAGAAAGCTATGCGGCGATCATCCACCACTGTTGTCATCCGTGGACGCCCAGGCCTTTTTGAGTTCCCAAGCTCACCAGTCAATTCCTTTTTTCTCAGAATGTACCCGACTGTTGATTTTTCTACTCCAAGCATGTCTGCTATCTCTCTGATGGATTTTTTCTTTTTTTTCAGCCTCAGGATGTTCTGCTTCACCTCAGTTGAGAGTTCCTTAGACCGCATGTTGTCTGGTCACAGCAACAGCTTCCAAATGCAAAACCACACACCTGTAATCAACCCCAGACCTTTTAACTACTTCATTGATTACAGGTTAACGAGGGAGACGCCTTCAGAGTTAATTGCAGCCCTTAGAGTCCCTTGTCCAATTACTTTTGGTCCCTTGAAAAAGAGGAGGCTATGCATTACAGAGCTATGATTCCTAAACCCATTCTCCGATTTGGATGTGAAAACTCTCATATTGCAGCTGGGAGTGTGCACTTTCAGCAAATATTATATATATAATTGTATTTCTGAACATGTTTTTGTAAACAGCTAAAATAACAAAACTTGTGTCACTGTCCAAATATTTCTGGACCTAACTGTATGTATCAGAGACAATCTCAGACTTTTAGAACCTGCCTCTTTACAACTTAGAGGCTTTTTTTCTTAAGAAATTCATTATTATATTTGAAGCTTTGGACCATGGCGTGGCCAGAACAAGCACAATAAAAACAGAGCAGATACCTGAGTACAGTTCCTTTTCTGGGCTCTCTACAAGCACCAATTTGCACAGGTTCACCAGAGTCTACTGATAGGGCAAAGGCGCCCTTGATACGTCTTTATCTCTTAGGCTTCTATCCAAATGATCAGCCAGTGACATTGCTTCCTCCAGAGATATTGGACACAGACTGTAAGCCATGTCCCTAACATGACCCGAAAACCCCTGACAACTCACTCCAAAAAGCAGGGTCCTTCCAGGAGGTCTCCATTGCCCAACATCTAAACTGTGAGCAGTGATCCTCAACTCTACGGCTTCCATGAACCTGGTTTTGGGCCTTAGATTCAGCAACCACTACTTTGCCTGTGTCATCATAAATGAGGCCAAGAGCTGAGAAAAATGCTGCAACAGAGAAAAATGCCAGTGAGTCCTCAGGCAAAGAAAATGTCCAGGACTGTGGATCCCATGGAGCAAGGACAAAACAAGGACACTAATTGACTCTCACCCCCAGAGGAAACAGAATGAGGCAAAAAAGTTTGAGAACTTACTTCGGTCACCGTCGAAGCAGTCCGGCAATATTACCTTTGTTCCAGATGTTATGTTCTGATGGATCGAATATTATCTAGCAGCAGAAAGTGCATACTTCTACTGCTGGATATCCACCGCTTCCAGAGACAAGGTCCGTAATTGCATGGCCACAATGTCTACAGGCTCCAAAATGACACCTCAGAACACGCTAATGGCATGGACGGAATATAATGTTATACATATAAGTATTTCACCATGGGTAAAAGAGAAATAAAGCCTAGCTCAGTACAGCGGGACCTGTAAACTACTGATTCCTGTACAGACTGGTATCCCTCGCTGCACAACACCCTAATGGCTCCTGCACAGGTTGGAATATCCCTATCCACAACACTAGAAACCCACAACCAGGACCTGTCTGCCTAAAAGGCCGTCGAGTTGTTCCTCGTACCTCCTGAGGAATCAGAGGGGAGGTTGCTAATTACTATATACCAAGATAGGAAAAGCGTGCAGAGATAGGCAGGGAGCAAAAGTGAGGAACTATAAAACATGTGCACAAGAGGACAAAGGAAAAATAATAAATGCAAGCAATGGTAAACTCCTAACAACCAAACAACCTAACAGAAAACAATAGAAAGGTGTAGGAAATGCAAATGAGAAAACAGCACTGGTCTCTGCCTAAATTCCTTCACTGCAAGGCTGGAACTTGTTATCAGTAATCTACATAGAAATATAACTTGCAGAGAAGGCTGGAATCAGGAGAGTATAAATAGCCCTGCCCAGGATGTGATAGGATACAGAAAACGAGCATGGTCATGCCCCCTCGCTTAAAGGGCCAGCATCCTCTTTATCTTTACCTGCTGTGTCAGTGGTGCCTGGTAAACGAGTCTAATAAGTTGCTAGTTCTCAGGTCCCTTAGCCCTGTGCTGCTGCCACTGAGATATTATACTAGTTCTGTTTGCTAATACCTGTTTGCATTACAGAGTGCTGCTGCCATATCCCTACTTGCTACGAGCCGCTACCCCGGCCGCCTACCACGATACCTGCTGCCAAGAAGTATCCACCCTTGCTGCCACAAGTACCCATGCCGGCCGACTTACACGATACCCCTTACACGATACCCGTCTTTACAAGTATCCATGCCGGACGCTGTTGCTGTATCATCCATTCATCATGAACGGATTCCAGACATCTTCTGCTGCTACAACTCATTCACAGAGACTGTTGTTCCCGTACCCCTGGGGCCACCCGACACAACACCAGTCTTACCGAGTGGCACCCGGACTCACACCTGCAGTGTAACACCCTCACCAGTAGGGGCTCTGGAGAAGACCAGGCTAAGGTCCGTAGTCAAGCCTGTTGTGAATGTTGTCTGTGTAGGTGCTGTTATGGAGCTCTCTCTGGTGGCCAGGAATGGTAGTGGAGCTGAATCTGAGCCTGTGACTTAGACAGGTGTCGGCATTAATTGGGAATTAGGGAAGTCCTATTGCAGACAAGTCTGGTCTATATAGTCGAGCACTTTCTGCCCTGCGGGCGCTGGTTATAATTGTATATTCCTCTGTCTCTGTGCCTGGCCTGGAGATTGTCCTTCCCTGTATCCCTGAGCAAGACTTCTGCAGATAAGTCTCAGTTTTTGCCTTGATTCCTGGTTTACACCTTAGGGTGTTGTTTTTCCTTGGTTTGCCTTGTATCTGTTTTCTTGCAGGTTAAGTTTTGTTTCAATTGTGCTGTGAGCATGGGGGTTTCCCTTGTGCTGGCTCTCCTGCAGGAAAAGGGATTTTATCCCTGTCTAATTTGATTATTTGCTCTTCTGTATTTTGTGTTCTCTTGGTATTTTGTTCTCCCATTATTTACAGGAGTACCTGATATAGTGGGGGTGACGTCGTTCGACCTCCAGGGCCATTTTTACTATCAGGAGTTTGGTATTTTTCTACAGGGATTTTGTACTGACCAGAATCAGTTCCTTTCCTTTGCTTTGTATCTAGTTAGTCTGGCCTTGCCTATTCTAAATCTATTTTTCCTATCTGAGAATTGTGTTTTCCTATATCACCGTAATCTTTGTATGTGGGGGGGGCTAACTACTCCTTTGGGGACTTCTCTGAGGCAAGGTAGATTTTCTTATTTCATTCTGTGAGGCATAGCTAGTTTCTCCGGCTATGACGTGGCATCTAGGTGTTAAGTACGCTCCATGCCTACTTCTAGTGTGGTCTGATAGTCAGGGGATTGCGGTCAGCCCAAAGTACTCCTGTTTTCATAGTATCATAGTTTTTAAGGTTGAAGGGAGACTCTAAGTCCCATCTAGTTCAACCCGTAGCCTAACATGTTGATCCAGAGGAAGGCAAAAAAAACCCAATGTGGCAAACAAGTTCCAATGGGGAAAAAATTTCCTTCCTGACTCCACATCCGGCAATCAGACTAGTTCCCTGGATCAATACCCTGTCATAAAATCTAATATACATAACTGGTTATATTAAATTTTTCAAGAAAGGCGTCCAGGCTCTGCTTAAATGGTAATATAAAATTATCCTCCTCTGTATTGATTACCCTGCAGAGTTTAGTATCATCTGCAAATATTGAAATTCTACTCCGCATGCCCCCAACAAGGTCATTTATAAATATGTTGAAAAGAAGCGGGCCCAATACTGACCCCTGTGGTACCCCACTATGAACTGAGACCCAGTCCGAGTACGTATCATTAATAACCACCCTTTGTTTTCTTGGTGTTTTTTCCCCAATGGCAGTTTTTTGTATTCTTCCAGGGGTACCGGATCATAACACAAGCTCCTCTGGATTTTGTGTGTGTAGTGGCCCAGTGGGTTCACTAACATCTCTGCGCGCCCTGCAAGCATAACAGGTTAGAAGCAAAGATAAAAGACAAAAGACATTTGGACAGGGACTGACCAGGCTGGAAGAGAACTGACCGTACAGCAGAAGGTCTCCAGATCGAGTCCCAATCCTGAGGCATGCCCATTCATTTCCTCTCTTTCTTTTCTTCTTTTCCTTGGTTTTCCTCTTCTTTCCTTACTCTGATTCTTCCTACACATGACATCATCTCATAATTTATCATACGTTACCGCCCGTTATATCCACCGTACAGTATGTTATGTGAACTGAGTCAGGAATCTGGAATAATTGATTATCATGTCAAACCGGCTCTAAACAATGGAGGGTACACAGCACCAACTACCATCTATTGGGGAAGGAAGGATCCAACAAGGCATTAGGACTTAGAAGCTGCAGATTTCCCTGTCCAGGAGCTGACTGTGGCTCCAGTTTTAAGAAGGAGCTTTTTCGTATTACCATGATATGGGCCTTGGATATATGACAAGATCCATGCACAGTGGAAGCCAGCCTCTATGGCCCCAAAATGTAGTATAAAGTCTCCCTACAGGAGCAAAGTAGGGGCCAATCCCATAGTGGATGCAGCCATACAGAGTCCATGGACTTTCACCGGGATTCGAACCCATGACCTCTCGAATCCCAAGGGAGAAGCCTACCACTAGACCAATGAGAAGACGTTCTGTGTCCAATTGTTACTTGCCCTCTTTGGTCTAGTGGTACTCTTCTCCCTTGAGATTTGAGAGGTCATGGGTTCGAATTGCGGTGAAAGCCCATGGACTCTGTATGGCTGCGTCCAGTTGTTACTTACAATCCGATAGTGACGGCCATAGTTCTATCATGTATGTAGTGTCTGGGGGTTTATACGTCTAGCCTTGTATTCTATATATACCCATTATACTAATATTCTTGATATATGATATCTGCTAATTCCAAGATTATGAAAAAGCCTTTGGCTTCCAAGGATAACAGGATTATCTTCTGCTCCTCTTGCGCCTTGCTCTATAGGATGCTCTCAGCTTTGTAGAAATCCAAACATTAAGCCTTTTATTCTGCCAGAAATGACAGTTGCGCCTCGTCAAATGTCCACTTGGATAAGAAGCGGCGCGGCTCGTGGAGGATTCCTCTTCCGTTTCATCTTCTGATGTGTACGTGGGAGCGTTAAGATCTTTCATCATGTTGTTATCAGCTATTACAAGACACACACCTTTCCGTAAATCTTGTCAGGCGATGAGCCCGGCTGCTGACGCTCGCATTCCTTTTAATAGAGAGCATTGGAATCCCACGATAAGCTGAGGAGTGGCTATCATCTCCTGCCAGGTCTTCTCCTGCCAGGTCTTCTCCTGCCAGGTCTTCTCCTGCCAGGTCTTCTCCTGCCAGGTCTTCTCAGGCCATGTGCTGGACTTACTGGCAGATAGAAGACACCTGGCCTATGTGAGATGATCCCCCTAATAAAGACACCAGTCATAGAGAGTGGATCCCATCAAACAGAATCTGGCTCCACATAACACAGCTCTGTGGCGTCTCCTCCAAACTTCTTCAGGATCCCGTCCAAAGTGTGAGTCGTCCTCGAGATATAATAGTTGTGTCCAGCCGCTCCTTAGTTATATCTGTTTCTAGAACAGCTGGGAGACAACTAATATGCTTTCCTCACAGCTTCCCACACTACACAATAACTCATTTTCTTGGGAGTTTGGGGTCAATCAATATATCAGTGGATACGCTGCCATCAGGAGTCTATGAGAGTTGGATGATGGATGGGTGGTCACTCAGCTGTCTCAGATATACGAATTTACCAATCCAGCTCCTCCAGTTCATTGTCACTGAACTATTTCTTCTCCAATCTCACCGTATGCTTTGGGTCGTGGTTCTGCTGGACACTGTGTCCTTCTTTTCATACTCATAGTACTTGAGTGTATGAAGTAACTCATCTTTTAGGATCTTCCTAGCTCAGCATGGAGACCACCATCCATCCTGGTCAAGTATCCACCTCCTTTGGCTGTAAACACCCTCATATCCTCAGGCTTCCTCCACGGAACTTGACAGCTCCTTCTATTTCTTTTTCCTTGTTTCTTCCAGACCCATTTGCAACATCAGAGCCGTCTATTGACTTTCCTCTGTCACCGATTTCCAATCTTTCCACTTTTCGTTCTTCTTTGTAATTTCGAGCCGACGCTTCTTCTGATGATATTGAGGTTGAGGCTTCTTCACCTTTTTCGGGCCACCATTCCAGACTTGTGTAATAACGGTGCTTGAATGGACGTCTGTGATCTCACTATTAATGAGCAGACGAGTGGCCTCCACTGCCGGGTGTCACCAGAACCGATAGACCTTGTGATGAGTGACTTGTTGACTCCGATATTTTGCCTGGACGTCACGTTTTGGTTGCTGAATGGGTGGACGTAATTCATTTCTTAATCTTCCACCTGTCATGGCCTCACATGATGCAGTTTGGCAATTTTCTTGGCTGAGAGACCGCTACCGATGAGCTGGATGATGCTTCTTCTCTTTTCTTGGAAATCTGCTTCATGGCGACTCCTTGTTCGAACCAAAGACCTTTCACTTGTGAATCAACATAATAACACACTATAAGGGAATGTGAGAACAGGTTGTAGTTTGTGTAATGACCCAGAAAAAGCCATTACAAAAGTTATCTATTACCTGGAGAAGAGCAGTGATCAGCGTGGAACCCATGTCCTACCCGACGGCCGTTTCGGCTAACGAGCCTTCGTCAGGGAGCGTCTAGCGTGGAACCCACGCTGATCACTGCTCTTCTCCAGGTAATAGTTATACAGGTTACTCTCCTGTCTACATAGTGTCTGGGTTGTTATGGTCCCCTTTCTCATTTTAAATCCCCACACAGCAATAATTTTTGATGTACGTGGTACAGCCACAGTGCTGATTATTTAATGTGTATTCAGCTGTGATGGATGGGGATATTTATTTACCATTGGGACCTTGCCTTATGGCGCCCAGCAGTACACGTCCGTGCCTGGAGAACTGCTGACACTCTGTGTCCATATATATGTTTTGTAATTTTCTCCGAATTGTTATCCTTATATGGATGGAGTATTAGTGTGCCAGTAGTTGGATATCCTTTTGTACCCTATCAGTGATTGACTGCCAGTGTCCTCACTTGTTTTGTGCCGCCCCGCACCTACCCCTTTGTCAATAAAGACTATCACTTGAGCATATTGGGCTTTGGTCGTGTGTTTCTCCTTTGTTTTTGTATTCATAGAAGTCTGTAGAATAATTTATGATTTAATGTTTTGTTTGTTGTCATTCTGGCAAATGTACTGCAAGTTGTTGATCTGTAATACCACTGGAGACCAGCAGGTGGTGGTATATATGCTGGCAAGGGACTGTATTGGAGGATGTCTGATCAATATCCTCCATAGCCTGGTCACTATGGTAACCAGGGAGAGTTGGCAGTTGAGACAAGCCGGGCTGGAGGTGATGAGCGGGTGACAAGGGCGGCAAAGGTCCTGTACCTCGCCACACTGTGGGGCCAAACCGCAGATATAAATTTGCCATTACAGAGCACCAGTCCAGTTGCCAACCAACCTAAGCCTGTATATGCCAGTATGGAGATCCAGTGTCACAGCTACATGCTCCAGAAGATGTGAACCATGATTGTGTGATCCAGTAAAGCCTCTGAACTTTTCATACCAGGTCCTTGCGCCTTATTCCTACCTGCCTCACAGAGACCCTGGGAGCGGGTATGGAGCCACAGGAACCAGGCAGGAGCACCGTGACACCCCAAACTGCACAACACCATAGAAAAGCCACCCCACCGCTCGGCACCTACGTCTGGGCCTAACAGTGTCTCCCTCACCTACTACCCAGGATGTTACATTTGTAGTATACAGGAAAAAACACCAGGAGCAAAACAGTAACAATGCGGTGACAAGATTCTGCATAACTAATCATATGCTAAATATCTGCAAGTCACGTTTATGTGTGAGATAGAGAAGATAATTCTCTATAAAGGGAAGGTCGTCTCATGCTCAGAGCTGTGGAGGATGGAGAGATATCAAAACAGAAAGTCAAAAGTGTAAAACATTGTTACCATTTTGCTTATCACTATATGGTGGGTGTTGTGGTCTTGTGGGGTGTTGCCGGTATACGGTAAGACTTTTGGGGTGTTCCCAGTATACGGCAGGTCTTGTGGGGTGTTCCTGATATTCAGCAGGTCTTGTAGGGTGTTCTGGTATTGGTATATGGCAGATCTTGTGGGGTGTTCCACTATACGGCAGGTCTTGTGGGGTGTTCTGGTATTGGTATACGGCAGGTCTTGTAGGGTGTTCTGGTATTGGTATACGGCAGATCTTGTAGGGTGTACACAGCATACGGCAGGTCTTGTGAGATGTCCCTGGTATACGGCGGGTCTTGTGCGGTGTTCCTGATATTCAGCAGGTCTTGTAGGGTGTTCTGGTATTGGTATACGGCAGATCTTGTAGGGTGTACACCGCATACGGCAGGTCTTGTGGGATGTCCCTGGTATACGGCGGGTCTTGTGAGGTGATCCCAGTATACAGCAAGTCTTCTGGGGTGTTTTCAGTTTACCTCAGGTCTTGTGCGGTGTTTACAGTATATGTGATAGACCTTGTAGTGTGTTCCCACAATACAGCGAGCCTTTAGAGGTGTTCCTGATGATATATGGTGGGTCTTGTGCAGTTTACCCAGTTTATTGCAGCGTTATTGTCCTCCTCGTCCTCACTCTCGATATCCTCACCGTCACTGTAGTAATCTTTCTTTTTTTGCGGTTTGGCACAGAAAACACTTCACACTGGTGTCTAATGATTACACAAAGCGGGAGATTTGTGGGAAATTCCCTATTAGTAATATTTCCCAATTTTCACCCGATTTCCTCCTCCTGGATCCGGTTTATTTACTAATTTATTAAAGATGTGAACTTTTCCTTTATTGTAGAACTCATTATATCTGCTGTTTATATAATTCTCCTTCGTAATCTATGGGATTAAAGGAAAAAGCCAAGTAAGCATAGGCCCACCAGAAACTGGCAAGACCTCACAAACCAGCTGCCATTTACCAGAAAAAAACCCAGAAGACCTGCCATAAACTCAGAACACCCAACCACAACCGTGGAACACCCCAAAAGCCTTGCTGGTTTAGAACCCCCCTACAAGACCTGTTGTATACTGGAAATACCTCACAAGACAGGTCATATGCTGGGAACTCCCCACAAGACCATCCGTATACCGAGAACTCCCCACAAGACCATCCGTATACCGAGAACTCCCCACAAGACCATCCGTATACCGAGAACTCCCCACAAGACCATCCGTATACCGAGAACTCCCGACAAGACCATCCGTATACGGAGAACTCCCGACAAGACCATCCGTATACCGAGAACTCCCCACAAGACCATCCGTATACCGAGAACTCCCGACAAGACCATCCGTATACGGAGAACTCCCGACAAGACCATCCGTATACCGAGAACTCCCCACAAGACCTGTCGTATACCAAGAACACTACTCAACACCATTTGTATACTATGGACATCCCACAAGACCAGCATATACCAGGAACACCTCACAATACTCGCAGTATACTGGGAGCACCCTGCAAGACCTTCCAAATAACAGGAACACCCCACAAGACCTCCTGTATACTGTGAAAACTTAACAAGACCTGCGTTATACTGGGAACACACCAGAAGACCTGCCATATACTGGGAACACCCCAAAAGACCTGCGTTATACTGGGAACACTCTACATGACCTGCCATATACTGGGAACACTCAACAAGACCTGCCATATACTGGGAACACTCAACTAGACCTGCCATATACTGGGAACAACCCAAAAGCCCTGTCGTATGCTGGGAACAGGCTACATGACCTGCGTTATACTGGGAACACCTCAGAAGACCTGCGTTTTACCTGTAACACCCCAGAAGACCCGAAATAAACTAGGAACACCCAACCAGAACTGCCATCTACCAGGAGCACCCCAAAAAACTCTCTGTAATGGAGTCCGGTCTCGTGCCCCCAGAGAGTTGAGCGGTGGCCGCACGTGCGATGTCTTCTCCATTCAGTGGTATCAGAGCTCTACTCAACAATGAGGATGTTGAGACTCCATGCAAGTGTGACGCCCTGGCCAGCCAGGTAGTCACAGATAGGGCCCCGCATTACACCTGTCCCTCATAGGTAACATACAGCCAAACACATAAACCCTAGTCACCCCCTCAGGGCTTGATGGACACACCAGGGGGTGGAACCAGGCGGTTGGAAGACGCCCACCTAGGAGTCTCACACAGCCTGAGGCGGGAAAGTACACGACAACAGTCTAGAGTTCAGGTTGGAGAGGTGTGTGGGGTGGAGCTGTGTGCAGCTCCAGCAGAGGAGAAAGCCCAAGTTGAACAGGTGCCAGGGTAGGAGCCCTGGTACCTCAGGCTAGGAGGCAGACGGGAGGCCTCTGTCTGCAGGAGCCGGGAAGACGGCTTGGTGGAACCGAGGTGGACCGGGATAGGGTACTGGCCCACCGGTACCGACCCGGGGAACCGACTCGGAAACCGGAGCACAAAGGGGGGTACTCAGACACTGAATCTAGGTCCAGAAGCTACTGGGAGCTAGCTAATTTACTGATTGCGGCCAGGACTAAAGGTCCTGTCCCACCCAAAGTCCCAACTGAAGGCAACAGCCCAACGAGGGGGATAGAAAGCCACTGCCACGGCTCAGAGATCCCACGGGCCAGCGTCTGCGGGCAAAGGGCTCCTCAGGCAACCACACGCCGGGAGTGGACTCCTGAAGTTGCAAGCGCAGATAGTCCACCATCACAAACAGGTGCGGGAGAAAGACAGAGACCACCAGCCGGGTGGGGGACCAGACTGCGGGCACCGACCACTATCACCTTGCTTTACCAGAGACTCGTGTGTTTACTAATAGTGAATACATCAGTGCCCTCCGGCCGCCCATCTCCCTGCACCGCCAAACACCCCCAACGTGTCCCGGGGCCACCATCCCTGCCCACGGAGGGGTTAACAACTTGCTGCGCAACATCTCCCCCGGGTGCCCCGTAACTGCAGCGGTGGTGTCCACCTTCACCACATCCCATGGGTGGCATCACGAACTTAACGCGGCTCCAGCCGTACAATTACGTCACCAAACCACAAACCCCCTTTTGATTGGAGTGACCGCAGGACCCCACGTCCGGAGACCCTCAAGCCACCCCCTGAAGGTCCGGATCCGAGCGGCTCGGCTGCCGAGCACAGGGCGGTACACAAGTCAGACACATCAACGTGGAAATACCACATTAAGGAATCTCAGTTATAGGCGAGGCAAATTGCAGACATTTTTTGGCGTGTGAAATAATGGCAGAGCGAGAGATTGATTGATGCAGAGCGGAGACCGTGACTAATCACTGAGGACTGCAGAAAAACTGGAGATTTGGTGAGCGGCACATGGGGTGTTTTTTAAATTAACTTTTTCCCTTCTTGTAAAACCAGAAATTTGAACAGGGGCATGTCCACAAAGCGCTCTATGAATAAAAAGGCAACGGTTGCTGACAAATTTCCCTTCCACAAGATTGCACCATTAAGCATGAGCTCCTCCAGGGATGGACTGTAACCACCAAGCTTTATGTGCCTGTATGGTAACAACACCATGAAGCATGAGCTCCTCCTGGGATGGACTGTAACCACCAAGCTTTATGTGCCTGTATGGTAATAACACCATGAAGCATGAGCTCCTCCAGGGATGGACTGTAACCACCAAGCTTTATGTGCCCGTATGGTAATAACACCATGAAGCATGAGCTCCTCCTGGGATGGGCTGTAACCACCAAGCTTTATGTGCCTGTATGGTAATTACACCATGAAGCATGAGCTCCTCCTGGGATGGACTGTAACTACCAAGCTTTATGTGCCTGTATGGGAATAACACTATGAAGCATGAGCTCCTCCTGGGATGGACTGTAACCACCAAGCTTTATGTGCCTGTATGGTAATAACACCATGAAGCATGAGCTCCTCCAGGGATGGACTGTAACCACCAAGCTTTATGTGCCTGTATGGTAACAACACCATGAAGCATGAGCTCCTCCTGGGATGGACTGTAACCACCAAGCTTTATGTGCCCGTATGGTAATTACACCATGAAGCATGAGCTCCTCCAGGGATGGACTGTAACCACCAAGCTTTATGTGCCTGTATGGTAATTACACCATGAAGCATGAGCTCCTCCTGGGATGGACTGTAACCACCAAGCTTTATGTGCCTGTATGGTAATAACACCATGAAGCATGAGCACCTCCTGGGATGGACTGTAACCACCAAGCTTTATGTGCCTGTATGGTAACAACACCATGAAGCATGAGCTCCTCCTGGGATGGACTGTAACTACCAAGCTTTATGTGCCTGTATGGTAATTACACCATGAAGCATGAGCTCCTCCTGGGATGGACTGTAACCACCAAGCTTTATGTGCCTGTATGGTAATTACACCATGAAGCATGAGCTCCTCCTGGGATGGACTGTAACTACCAAGCTTTATGTGCCTGTATGGGAATAACACTATGAAGCATGAGCTCCTCCTGGGATGGACTGTAACCACCAAGCTTTATGTGCCTGTATGGTAATAACACCATGAAGCATGAGCACCTCCTGGGATGGACTGTAACCACCAAGCTTTATGTGCCTGTATGGTAACAACACCATGAAGCATGAGCTCCTCCTGGGATGGACTGTAACCACCAAGCTTTATGTGCCCGTATGGTAATTACACCATGAAGCATGAGCTCCTCCAGGGATGGACTGTAACCACCAAGCTTTATGTGCCTGTATGGTAATTACACCATGAAGCATGAGCTCCTCCTGGGATGGACTGTAACCACCAAGCTTTATGTGCCTGTATGGTAATAACACCATGAAGCATGAGCACCTCCTGGGATGGACTGTAACCACCAAGCTTTATGTGCCTGTATGGTAACAACACCATGAAGCATGAGCTCCTCCTGGGATGGACTGTAACCACCAAGCTTTATGTGCCTGTATGGTAACAACACCATGAAGCATGAGCACCTCCTGGGATGGACTGTAACCACCAAGCTTTATGTGCCCGTATGGTAACAACACCATGAAGCATGAGCTTCTCCTGGGATGGACTGTAATAATAATAATAATATTTATTCACTTATATAGCGCTATTAATTCCACAGCGCTTTACATACATTGTCAACACTGTCCCCATTGGGGCTCACAATCTAAATTCCCTATCAGTATGTCTTTGGAGTGTGGGAGGAAACCGGAGAACCCAGAGGAAACCCACGCAAACACGGGGAGAACATACAAACTCCTTGCAGATGTTGTCCTGAGTGGGACTAGAACCCAGGACCCCAGCGCTGCAAGACTGCAGTGCTAACCACTGAGCCACCGTGCTGCCCACTGTAACCACCAAGCTTTATGTGCCTGTATGGTAATAACACCATGAAGCATGAGCTCCTCCTGGGATGGACTGTAACCACCAAGCTTTATGTGCCCGTATGGTAATAACACCATGAAGCATGAGCTCCTCCTGGGATTGGCTGCAACCACCAAGCTTTATGTGACCTTATGGTAACAACACCATGAAGCATGAGCTCCTCCTGGGATGGACTGTAACTACCAAGCTTTATGTGCCTGTATGGTAATAACACCATGAAGCATGAGCTCCTCCTGGGATGGACTGTAACCACCAAGCTTTATGTGCCTGTATGGTAATAACACCATGAAGCATGAGCTCCTCCTGGGATGGACTGTAACTACCAAGCTTTATGTGCCTGTATGGTAATAACACCATGAAGCATGAGCTCCTCCTGGGATGGACTGTAACCACCAAGCTTTATGTGCCTGTATGGTAATAACACCATGAAGCATGAGCTCCTCCTGGGATGGACTGTAACCACCAAGCTTTATGTGCCTGTATGGTAATAACACCATGAAGCATGAGCTCCTCCTGGGATGGACTGTAACCACCAAGCTTTATGTGCCTGTATGGTAATAACACCATGAAGCATGAGCTCCTCCTGGGATGGACTGTAACCACCAAGCTTTATGTGCCTGTATGGTAATAACACCATGAAGCATGAGCTCCTCCTGGGATGGACTGTAACCACCAAGCTTTATGTGCCTGTATGGTAATAACACCATGAAGCATGAGCTCCTCCTGGGATGGACTGTAACCACCAAGCTTTATGTGCCCGTATGGTAATAACACCATGAAGCATGAGCTCCTCCTGGGATGGACTGTAACTACCAAGCTTTATGTGCCTGTATGGTAATAACACCATGAAGCATGAGCTCCTCCTGGGATGGACTGTAACCACCAAGCTTTATGTGCCCGTATGGTAATAACACCATGAAGCATGAGCTCCTCCTGGGATGGACTGTAACTGTGGGGCCCCGAGGTGCGGTGTCGGTGCATTACCTTCAGGGACTCCACGTGGATGGAACAGTCTGGTCACAGGTAGGAAACCTTCTTTTAGGATTGTCGTGACGCCACTCTCAGAATTGCGGTCAATGGGGACCGCCACTGCAGATTAAGGGATGCCTGGGGCTGATGGTAGGTGCAGTCAGTTGTAATAGCCTCCTGAGAGTGAGGCAAGCCCCAGGGCCCCGTGTAGGTGTGTGGAACCACAAGGCGCAGAATAACTCAACACAAGCAGAATGTCTTTCAGGGGTTTTACTCACTGTTGATGGCAGGGTGAGTAACCCGGGCGTAGCTGGGATGAACCAGGCTGGAACCAGGCGTCCTTCAGGCTGACTGATGAGGGTGGCTACTGACTCGCCTTCCTTAGCCCTTCTGTTGTTTGTGGTAACCCCGACTTGCAGTCCCTATGGGGGTCACCCAGGGAAGTTACTGCTCCCCTCGTTTCGGCCCGTTTGCTTGTAGCCTGGACCAGGTCACTCCGGCTGCTTGCCTCCTGTGAACTATGGGCCCTCACTTTGCTACGTGGCTGCGGACTCTGTGGTGTTGTCTTGGGGGTTTGAAGTGCCCCCCCATGCAGGTTTGGCAAAGGACAGGTGGATCTATCCCTGCACTGGGACCTGTTACCCCTGCGGGCCTGGTATCTCCCTAGCAGTCCTCTTACTCTCCACTCCGTTGCTCTCTCTTTAGCCTTGTGTGGATTTCAGACGGCACCACTAGGTGACCGTTCTCCCCCGTCAGTAGTCACTGCGCGGACGCTGTTAGACTGCAACAGCTCCAGGGTCTGCTTCTGCTCTCCCTGAGCTGCACACTAAACCGGCTCACTTGTGGGACCTGCACTGCTGCTCCTGTCTGAGCTCCACTTCCATGCTCCTCACTCCTCCACACTCTGCTTCAGACTCCTACTCCTTCTTCTCTTTTCCCTTTGTGCCTGCCTACGCCACCTAGCAACCAGGCTCTCTACCACACCCCTTGAGTGGAGATGGAGGCCTCGCCCCCTCCTGGGATCCCCAGGGGTCCTCCCAAAGGTACATGTGTGAGACCTGATCACTATGCGCCTGTGTAGTCACACCTCGGTCAGCCTTCTGGATTACCTGTTTTGTACTGTCCCCAGCATGGGTGCAGTACTCAGTGGTGCCTGACCAGGTCAGGGGCGCCACATTCCCCCTTAGTTATCACCAGCACGTCCTCGGGCTGCAAGACAACATTTTAAAATGCATAAAACAGTAAAACATTTTAAAACCACCAGGTACCATACATCACCACCCTCCACCCACAAGTCCGTTAACCCACCCAAAACCCTCTCAGGAGGCAGGTCACCGGTTTCTTTTGGTAACCAGGTCTGGGCCATCCGTTTCCCCAGACCTTTCCTCCAATCTGCCTCTCCCGTTGGCCGCGCCTTCAGCCACTTCTGGCAGGATGTAGAGGCGGCTTTCATGGTCTGGTGGTTTCAGGGTATACCTGGCCTGGTGGAGCCGCGCCTTCAGCCTCTTCTGGCAAGATGTAGAGGCGGCCTCCACAGTTGGTGCTGACCAGGTACCCTCTTTGTGGTGGAGAGCCAGGCCCCATAAACAGGCGTGCTCCCTGGTTGCAGGCGAGCCAGGCCCCTAAACAGGCTGGCTCCCTGGTTGCAGGCGAGCCAGACCCCTAAACAGGCTGGCTCTGGTGGTGGTACCTCTGGGGTAACTATTTACACTGCGAGAGTTTGTGGCTATAGCCAGTTCATAGCCTTAAGGTTCATTTTTCAAAGTGCAAAAAGAGGTTTCTCACATTAGTTCATGTGGGCACATTTCTTGAACTTGTAAACGTTGCAAAACTTGTCAAAACTTGTAACTTCTGTACTTTACTTTACTTTTCTCTACTCCGTTCCACCAGGGCTTTTGCCTCTTGGCCTTTGGCACCTGACATTTTCTGTGTTTCTGTCGTCGTCTGTTTCTTTCTCTTGTTCTGTATCTCTATCTTCATCTTCTGTTGTTGAGATAGCAGGTTTACTGTAGGGACTTCTGGGGCATGGTGTGACATCTAGTGCGTACCATCCGCGTTCTCCTTGGTGCTTTGTGAATTCTACCGGATCTCCTATCTGTAGGTTTCTTCCTGGATGTCCTCTAGGTAAATGTGCTCTTACATCCCTTCTGTTCACAAAGATGCCCTCCTTTACACCAGGTGCTACTATAAAGCCATATCCAGACCTTAGACTGAAGTCTTCTACAACTCCTCGACAAAGTGGGCCTCTGACCTGGGATTTGGCCCTTCTCAAGGACCGCTTTTCCTCTAAGTCTCTGGCCGTGACCTCGTCCTTCTTCTCGGGAGACTGCTGTGCAGGTGGATCCCTTGTCCTGCTGCGGCGCCGTGTCCTGCGGGCTGGGTCCTGCCTGGCTGCCACCTCACCGCTTGCAGGCTCCCAGGTGATGTATCTGGACAGATCTTCCTCAGCGGAGGATGTCGGACCCTCTTCATCCCAGCGGGAGTACGGCAGCATCTCTGGCTCTTGGACTGGTGCTGCATCCGCTGCTGACGGCTCTGGGGTCAGCTTCTCAGCTTTCTGGCCTCCCCTCCCCCTTAGTTCTTCTGAGTACTCCTCTTGTGGCAGCGCTAGGGATGGATGTTCATCAGCAGGCCAGGGCGGTGGACTCTTTGGCGTGGATGTTGCAGGAGTCTTCCTGTGGGTGTGCGGGGGGAGCAGATACCGGTCCACCATCTCCTTTGGGAAGTGGGCCTCTAGATCAGCCTTCAGCTTCCAGTATTCAGGGTCCTCCCCCAGCATGGACTTTCCAGCAGGGACTTCCTTGGACTGGCGAGCGGTGTCTGCTCTGGCCTTGCAGGCCGGGGTAAATACTTGTACAGTCTTGTCTTGGCGGGCCGCGCCTGGCATGGCGGCGGCCTGGATCAGCGTCGCAGTTGCAGCCGGTTCTTGGCGGGCCGAGCTGGGCGTCGCTGCAGCGGCCTGGATCAGCGTCGCTGTTGCGGCCGGTTCTTGGCGGGCCGGGCTGGGCGTCGCTCCTGCGATGGGATCGGTGCAGGCCGGGCTGGGCGTCGCTCCTGCGATGGGATCGGTGCAGGCCGGGCTGGGCGCCTCTGCGGCCTGATTCAGCACCTCACTTGCGGCGCGGACGAGCGTCGCTGCTGCGGTGGGGTCTTGGCGGGCCGGGCCTAGCATGGCGGCGGCCTGGGTCAGCGTCACACCTGCGGCGTGGAGGAGGGTCGCGGTGGCAGCCGGATCTTTGCGGGCCGGGCAGGGCATCGCTGCGGCGGCCTGGGCTTGGCGGGCCGCACCTGGCGTGGCTGCGGCCTGGTTCAGCGTCGCCGCGCCGGGCATCTCTCCAGGGACCGCGGGCGTAGAAGCAGGGATCGGGGCACTCGCGCTGGCAGTGGCAACACAGGACTCACCCATCGGTAACATCATCGGGGTCTGAGTCGTCGCCGCTCGGTCTGGCACACGTCGTGCGGTTCCCCTCTCATAGGCCTGAACCGCTGCAGCCATCTCCAGAAGCTCCGTGCGTCCCTCGCTGATCTGCCATACGACCCTGGCCTCCAGTCGGTCGCAAAACTGGGCAAGTTCCCGATACCACCAGGCAGCGGAGCCTGGCTCTGAGTCTCTGCGTTCAGACGCCATCTCCTCTGCGTCTCCTTCTCCTAGTAGCAGGCTTCTGGCTCCCTTTCCTTCCCGACGTCTCTGAACGCCTCCGCTCTCATCACTTGCGAGACCAGGACTCTGCAGGGGATCTCTGGGTAGCCACACCTCTTCGTGGGCGGTAACTTCTCCCAGCGCGGGCTGCTGTTGTTTTTCAGCGCGCTTTTCATGGTGGCAATATGGCGGCGCTTCCAATTTTTCAAGCGGACCGCCCAGGCACATGGTCACCTGTCTGAACAGGTCTAGTCCTTATCCTGTTCGTGACGCCAGGATGTGGGGCCCCGAGGTGCGGTGTCGGTGCATTACCTTCAGGGACTCCACGTGGATGGAACAGTCTGGTCACAGGTAGGAAACCTTCTTTTAGGATTGTCGTGACGCCACTCTCAGAATTGCGGTCAATGGGGACCGCCACTGCAGATTAAGGGATGCCTGGGGCTGATAGTGGGTGCAGTCAGTTGTAATAGCCTCCTGAGAGTGAGGCAAGCCCCAGGGCCCCGTGTAGGTGTGTGGAACCACAAGGCGCAGAATAACTCAACACAAGCAGAATGTCTTTCAGGGGTTTTACTCACTGTTGATGGCAGGGTGAGTGACCCGGGCGTAGCTGGGATGAACCAGGCTGGAACCAGGCGTCCTTCAGGCTGACTTGTGAGGGTGGCTACTGACTCGCCTTCCTTAGCCCTTCTGTTGTTTGTGGTAACCCCGACTTGCAGTCCCTATGGGGGTCACCCAGGGAAGTTACTGCTCCCCTCGTTTCGGCCCGTTTGCTTGTAGCCTGGACCAGGTCACTCCGGCTGCTTGCCTCCTGTGAACTATGGGCCCTCACTTTGCTACGTGGCTGCGGACTCTGTGGTCTTGTCTTGGGGGTTTGAAGTGCCCCCTCATGCAGGTTTGGCAAAGGACAGGTGGATCTATCCCTGCACTGGGACCTGTTACCCCTGCGGGCCTGGTATCTCCCTAGCAGTCCTCTTACTCTCCACTCCGTTGCTCTCTCTTTAGCCTTGTGTGGATTTCAGACGGCACCACTAGGTGACCGTTCTCCCCCGTCAGTAGTCACTGCGCGGACGCTGTTAGACTGCAACAGCTCCAGGGTCTGCTTCTGCTCTCCCTGAGCTGCACACTAAACCGGCTCACTTGTGGGACCTGCACTGCTGCTCCTGTCTGAGCTCCACTTCCATGCTCCTCACTCCTCCACACTCTGCTTCAGACTCTTACTCCTCCTTCTCTTTTCCCTTTGTGCCTGCCTACGCCACCTAGCAACCAGGCTCTCTACCACACCCCTTGAGTGGAGATGGAGGCCTCGCCCCCTCCTGGGATCCCCAGGGGTCCTCTCAAAGGTACATGTGTGAGACCTGATCACTATGCGCCTGTGTAGTCACACCTCGGTCAGCCTTCTGGATTACCTGTTTTGTACTGTCCCCAGCATGGGTGCAGTACTCAGTGGTGCCTGACCAGGTCAGGGGCGCCACATAACCACCAAGCTTTATGTGCCTGTATGGTAATAACACCATGAAGCATGAGCTCCTCCTGGGATGGACTGTAACCACCAAGCTTTATGTGCCCGTATGGTAATAACACCATGAAGCATGAGCTCCTCCTGGGATGGACTGTAACCACCAAGCTTTATGTGCCCGTATGGTAATAACACCATGAAGCATGAGCTCCTCCTGGGATGGACTGTAACCACCAAGCTTTATGTGCCCATATGGTAATAACACCATGAAGCATGAGCTCCTCCTGGGATGGACTGTATCTACCAAGCTTTATGTGCCTGTATGGTAATTACACCATGAAGCATGAGCTCCTCCTGGGATGGACTGTAACCACCAAGCTTTATGTGCCGGTATGGTAATAACACCATGAAGCATGAGCTCCTCCTGGGATGGACTGTAACTACCAAGCTTTATGTGCCTGTATGGTAATTACACCATGAAGCATGAGCTCCTCCTGGGATGGACTGTAACTACCAAGCTTTATGTGCCGGTATGGTAATAACACCATGAAGCATGAGCTCCTCCTGGGATGGACTGTAACTACCAAGCTTTATGTGCCTGTATGGTAATTACACCATGAAGCATGAGCTTCTCCTGGGATGGACTGTAACTACCAAGCTTTATGTGCCTGTATGGTAATAACACCATGAAGCATGAGCTCCTCCTGGGATGGACTGTAACCACCAAGCTTTATGTGCCTGTATGGTAATAACACCATGAAGCATGAGCACCTCCTGGGATGGACTGTAACCACCAAGCTTTATGTGCCCGTATGGTAATAACACCATGAAGCATGAGCTCCTCCTGGGATGGACTGTAACTACCAAGCTTTATGTGCCTGTATGGTAATAACACCATGAAGCATGAGCTCCTCCTGGGATGGACTGTAACTACCAAGCTTTATGTGCCTGTATGGTAATAACACCATGAAGCATGAGCTCCTCCTGGGATGGACTGTAACCACCAAGCTTTATGTGCCTGTATGGTAATAACACCATGAAGCATGAGCACCTCCTGGGATGGACTGTAACCACCAAGCTTTATGTGCCCGTATGGTAATAACACCATGAAGCATGAGCTCCTCCTGGGATGGACTGTAACCACCAAGCTTTATGTGCCCGTATGGTAATAACACCATGAAGCATGAGCTCCTCCTGGGATGGACTGTATCTACCAAGCTTTATGTGCCCATATGGTAATAACACCATGAAGCATGAGCTCCTCCTGGGATGGACTGTATCTACCAAGCTTTATGTGCCTGTATGGTAATTACACCATGAAGCATGAGCTCCTCCTGGGATGGACTGTAACCACCAAGCTTTATGTGCCCGTATGGTAATAACACCATGAAGCATGAGCTCCTCCTGGGATGGACTGTAACTACCAAGCTTTATGTGCCTGTATGGTAATTACACCATGAAGCATGAGCTCCTCCTGGGATGGACTGTAACCACCAAGCTTTATGTGCCCGTATGGTAATAACACCATGAAGCATGAGCTCCTCCTGGGATGGACTGTAACTACCAAGCTTTATGTGCCTGTATGGTAATAACACCATGAAGCATGAGCTCCTCCTGGGATGGACTGTAACCACCAAGCTTTATGTGCCTGTATGGTAATAACACCATGAAGCATGAGCACCTCCCAGGATGGGCTGTAACTACCAAGCTTTATGAGCCTGTATGGTAATTATACCATGAAGCATGAGCTCCTCCTGGGATGGACTGTAACCACCAAGCTTTATGTGCCTGTATGGTAATAACACCATGAAGCATGAGCTCCTCCAGGATGGACTTTAACCACCAAGCTTTATGTGCCTGTATGGTAATAACACCATGAAGCATGAGCTCCTCCTGGGATGGACTGTAACCACCAAGCTTTATGTACCCGTATGGTAATAACACCATGAAGCATGAGCTCCTCCTGGGATGGACTGTACCTACCAAGCTTTATGTGCCCGTATGGTAATAACACCATGAAGCATGAGCTCCTCCTGGGATGGACTGTAACTACCAAGCTTTATGTGCCCATATGGTAATAACACCATGAAGCATGAGCTCCTCCTGGGATGGACTGTAACTACCAAGCTTTATGTGCCTGTATGGTAATAACACCATGAAGCATGAGCTCCTCCTGGGATGGACTGTAACTACCAAGCTTTATGTGCCTGTATGGTAATAACACCATGAAGCATGAGCTCCTCCTGGGATGGACTGTAACTACCAAGCTTTATGTGCCTGTATGGTAATAACACCATGAAGCATGAGCTCCTCCTGGGATGGTGTTTTGAATGTTAGTTATGTTTTGGCTGCTGGGAGGCTCCCTCTGGTGGCCAGGAATGGTTTGGACTTGGACCAGGTGTGTTGTGCAGTGGGTGTTTCCTTTGCTAACTCTCTGCTTATTTAAGTCCTGGTCTGATTGCAGGCTGTTGCCGGATGTCAGTTGTTCTTTGTATCTCCAGCCTGCTTAATCCTGCTCTACACCACATCTTCCCCAGATAAGTGCTTGCTCTTTATTTATTGTCTGGTTCTTTTGTTTATCTGGGTTTGTCATTTGCTGTGGTTGTTTTCAGTTTATTGTATGCAGGGATTTTTCCCGCAGTTGCTTGGCTGGGGAACTCCCTACAGTTCCGTGTGGAGTATAGCTCCTTTGGGTCCATGTGTTTATGGCTTGTTGAATTTGTTATAATTCTTGTTTTCTGTTCATTGGTATGACAAGGGCACCTGGTATAGGACGGAGTTCAGATCTAGCGATCTGAGGGCCTTTTTGTACTATCAGGAAGTTGGTATTTTGCAGGGTTTTTCTCTGGCCACCATCAGCCCCTTTCCTGTCTTTTCCTATTTTAGTCAGCGGGGGCCTCACCTTTTGCTAATCCTGTCATCTACCTGTGTATTTTGTTTTTCCTATATCACCGCAGTCTTTGAATGTGGGGGGCTTGCTATTCTTGTCTATTTTCTGAGGCAGAGAGTTATTCATCTTTCCTTCCTTTAGGATAGTTAGTTCTCCGTCTGGGTTCGCGGTGCACAGGATGTTAGTTCAACCCTTGGCTACTTCTAGTTGTGATGGTTAGTAAGGGGATGGCGGCCAGATTAGTTGCCAAGGCTCTTGTCACCTTTTACCAATGATTTGTGGTGGTCTTCCATGGTTCCGGATCATAACAGTACATCCGGCCAGCAAATTTAAAGGGTACTCTTAAGAGGGGGGAAAAAAAAAAAAAAAAAAGCTGCTGAGAAAATATTTTTTTTTTTTTTTGGCATTTTTCCTCTCCTTCTTTGGGTTCTGTGGAAGATTTCTTTTGTCTAGCATGGATGAATTGGGTGAGCGTGTTGCTCATCTTGATGCTAAGGTTCGTCGTATAGAGTCTTATCTTGCACAGACTCCCCTTGCAGAGCCTAAGATTCCTGTTCCTGAATTTTTTTCGGGAGATAGGTCGAGATTTTTGAGCTTCAGGAATAATTGTAAATTATTTTTTGACCTGCGCCCTAAGTCCTCAGGGAATCCTGTACAGCAGGTTAAGATTGTCATCTCCTTGCTGCGTGGTGACCCTCAGGACTGGGCCTTCTCTTTAGCGTCTGATGATCCGATTCTCAATGATGTGGACTCCTTTTTTCAGGCCTTGGGATTATTATATGAGGAACCCAATATTGTGGACCAAGCAGAAAAAGTCTTGTTGCCCTTAACTCAGGGTTTGGATTCTGCAGAATCGTTTTGTCAGAAATTTCGTAAGTGGGCGGTCCTTACCAAATGGAATGAGGCGCTTGCGGCTCTTTTTCGGAAGGGTATTGCTGATGCTGTGAAGGATGTAATGGTAGGATTTCCCGTCCCTTCTGGTCTTGATGCCTCTATGACCTTGGCCATTCAGATTGATAGGCGTTTACGTGAGCGCAGGAAGATACTTGCTAGTTTTGTGCCTGTGGAACAGCCTTTGGAGCCTATGGAGTGTGATAGGGTCCTCTCTAATGCTAGTCGGCAGGGGTTCAGACGGAAGAATAGACTGTGCTTCTATTGTGGAGACGCTTCTCATAACATCTCTGTCTGCCCTAAACGTGAAAGGAGATTGGCTACTTCTGTTACTGTGGGTTCTTTGCAACCAAAGTTTCTTTTGTCTGTCACATTGATTTGCTCATTGTCTTCCTTTTCTGCATTTGCCTTTGTGGACTCAAGGTGGCTTTACACACTGCAACATCTCAAACGACATCGCTGTAACGTCACCGGTTTTGTGACGTAATAGCGACCTCCCCAGCGACATTGCAGTGTGTGACACACATCAGCTCCTGGCCCCTGCTGTGAAGTTGTGATCGCTACAAATCGTTCAGGACCATTCTTTGGTCCTTTGTTTCCCGCTGTGCAGCATGATCGCTAGAAAGTCTCAGTGTGTAAAGGGGACTTAAAACACTGGAAACGAGTGATGTGTCACAATATCTGTCAATCACTATTCTCTGTCAGTCGGTCTCTCCCTCTCGGTCTCTATTCTCTTTCTGTCGGTCCTTCACTATCTCTGTCCCTCTCTCACAGTCTGTCGATCATTTTCCCCTCCTCTCTCATACTCACCGTTCCCCCGATCCCCGGCGCTGCACGGCATTTACACTGCTGCGGCGGCTTTTCCTCTTTTGAAAAAGCCGGCCGCTCATTAAACAATCTCGTATTCCCTGCTTTCCCCACCCACAGGCGCCTATGATTGGTTGCAGTGAGACACGCCCCCACGCTGAGTGACAGGTGTCTCACTGCAACCAATCACAGCAGCCGGTGGGCGTGTCTATACTGTGCAGTGAAATAAATAATTAAATAATTAAAAAAACGGCGTGCGGTCCCCCCCAATTTTAATACCAGCCAGATAAAGCCATACGGCTGAAGGCTGGTATTCTCAGGATGGGGAGCCCCACGTTATGGGGAGCCCCCCAGCCTAACAATATCAGTCAGCAGCCGCCCAGAATTGCCGCAAACATTAGATGCGACAGTTCTGGGACTGTACCCGGCTCTTCCCGATTTGCCCTGGTGCGTTGGCAAATTGGGGTAATAAGGAGTTATTGGCAGCCCATAGCTGCCAATAAGTTCTAGATTAATCATGTCAGGCGTCTATGAGACACCTTCCATGATTATTCTGTAAATTACTGTAAATAAACACACACACCCGAAAAATCCTTTATTAGAAATAAAAAACACAAACATATACCCTCATCACCAATTTAATCAGCCCCAAAAAGCCCTCCTTGTCCGGCGTACTCCACGGACCTCCAGCGTCGCATCCAGCTCTGCTGCATGCAGGTTACAGGAGAAGCAGAATACACCGCCGCTCCTGTCACCTCCACGCAGCTAATGAAGACAGCCGCGCGATCAGCTGAGCTGTCACTGAGGTTACCCGCTGTCACTGGATCCAGCGGTGGCCGCGGGTAACCTCAGTGACAGCTCAGCTGATCGCGCTACTCACCTCAGTTGCTGCCTGGAGCTGACCGGAGCGGCGGTGAGTAGCGCGATCAGCTGAGCTGTCACTGAGGTTACCCACGGCCACCGCTGCATCCACCGCTGGATCCAGTGACAGCGGGTAACCTCAGTGACAGCTCAGCCGATCGCGCGGCTATCTTCATTAGCTGCGTGGAGGTGACAGGAGCGGCGGTGTATTCTCCTGCTCCTGTCACCTGCATGCAGCAGAGCTGGATGCGACGCTGGAGGTCCGTGGATTACGCCGGACAAGGAGGGCTTTTTGGGGCTGATTAAATTGGTGATGAGGGAATGTGTTTGTGTTTTTTATTTCTAATAAATGATTTTTCAGTTGTGTGTGTTTATTTACAGTAACTTACAGATTAACCATGGAAGGTATCTCGGGGAGACGCCTGACATGATTAATCTAGGACTTATTGTCAGCTATGGGCTGCCAATAACTCCTTATTACCCCGATTTGCCAACGCACCAGGGCAAATCGGGAAGAGCCGGGTACAGTCCCAGAACTGTCGCATCTAATGTATGCGGCCATTCTGGGCGGCTGCTGACTGATATTGTTAGGCTGGGGGGCTCCCCATAACGTGGAGCTCCCCATCCTGAGAATACCAGCCTTCAGCCGTATGGCTTTATCTGGCTGGTATCAAAATTGGGGGGACCGCACGCTGTTTTTTTTAATTATTTAATTATTTATTTCACTGCACAGTATAGACACGCCCACCGGCTGCTGTGATTGGGTGCAGTGAGACACCTGTCACTCAGCGTGGGGGCGTGTCTCACTGCAACCAATCATAGGCGCCTGTGGGCGGGGAAAGTAGGGAATACGAAATTGTTTAATGAGCGACCGGCTTTTTCAAAAGAGGAAAAGCCGCCGCAGCAGTGAGAAAGCCGTGCAGCGCTGCGCCGGGGATCGGGGATCGGTGAGTATGAGAGAGGAGGGGAAAATGACCGACAGACTGTGAGAGAGGGACAGAGATAGTGACGGACCGACAGAGAGAGAATAGAGACCGAGAGGGAGAGACCGACTGACAGAGAATAGTGATTGACAGATATTGTGACACATCACTCGTTTCCAGTGTTTGACTAGCTAGGTCGTTCTGCAGGTCCGGATCGCTGTTGCGTCGTTGGCCAGGTTTGCCTGTTTTGACAGCTCACCAGAGACTTTGTAGCGATCCCGGCCAGGTTGGGATCGCTGGTGGGATCCCTAGAAAGTTTCAGTGTGTAAAGGGGCCTTCAGGGGCAGCGCTCAATTTGATGGATTTTGGGTTTGCTAGAGATTGTGGTTTTCCCATGGTTCCTTTGCAAACTCCTATTCCTTTAAGGGGCATTGATGCTACCCCTTTGGCAGAACATAAACCCCAATTTTGGACCCAGGTGCCTATGAGAGTTGCACCAGCGCATCAGGAAACTTGTACATTTTTAGTATTGCATAATCTACAGGACACCTTGGTACTGGGATTTCCGTGGTTGCAGACCCATAATCCGGTTCTTGACTGGAGATCCTTGTCGGTAGCTAGTTGGGGTTGTCAAGGTTTGCATCAGGACCTTTCCGTGTCCTCCACGTCTGCTCAGGCAGTTGATGTTTCGGCCTTCTTGTCTGATTTCCGTGATGTATTTAATGACCAGGAATCTGATTCTCTGCCCCCACACCGGGACTGTGACTGTGCCATTGAGTTGGTGCCCGGTTGTAAATTTCCCAAGGGGCGGATTTGCAACTTGTCTGTGCCCGAACATGATGTCATGCGGTCATACATCAGGGAATCATTGGAGAAGGGGCACATTCGTCCCTCATCTTCTCCTTTGGGTGCCGGCTTCTTCTTTGTTGCTAAGAAAGATGGGTCGTTGAGGCCTTGTATTGATTACCGTCTTCTTAATAAAATTACGGTCAAATATCAGTACCCTTTGCCTCTGATGTATGATCTGTTCTCTAGAGTGCAGAGTGCCAAATGGTTTACGAAACTGGATCTCAAGGGTGCGTATAATCTCATCCGTATTAAGGAGGGTGATGAATGGAAGACGGCTTTTAATACTCCTGAGGGGCATTTTGAGTACCTAGTGATGCCTTTTGGGCTCACTAATGCACCCTCCGTCTTCCAGGCCTTCATGAATGATATTTTTCGGGACCTTATTGGTAAATTTTTGATTGTGTATTTGGATGACATCTTGATTTTTTCTGATGATTGGGACTCTCATGTGGGGCAAGTACGGGAGGTTTTTCAGATACTTAAGGATAATGCACTGTACGTTAAGGGGTCAAAGTGCCTCTTTGGGGTGCAAAGGATTTCCTTTTTGGGCTTCATCCTGTCTCCCTCCGCTATCGAAATGGACCCGGTTAAGGTTCAGGCTATTTACGACTGGGTGCAACCGACTTCTCTAAAATCCCTGCAGCGGTTTTTGGGGTTTGCTAATTTTTACCGTAAATTTATAGCCAATTTTTCTGCCATTGTCAAACCTCTGACAGATCTGACAAAGAAGGGAGCTGATGCTGAGCATTGGACCCCTGAGGCTATTGTGGCCTTCCAGGAGCTTAAAAGGTGAATCACTTCTGCCCCAGTTCTGCAGCAACCTGATGTGTCTCGCCCATTTCAAGTTGAGATCGATGCCTCAGAGATCGGAGCTGGAGCTGTTCTGTCTCAACGAGTCGCTACTTCGGGTAAACTTAAGCCCTGTGCCTTTTTCTCTCGGAAATTTGCTCCTTCTGAACAGAATTATGATGTGGGGAACCGGGAATTATTGGCTATGAAGTGGGCATTTGAAGAGTGGAGGCATTGGTTGGAGGGGGCTAGGCATCAAGTGGTGGTGCTTACGGACCACAAGAATCTCATCTATCTAGAATCGGCCAAGAGGTTGAATCCTCGGCAGGCCAGGTGGGCTTTGTTTTTTACCCGGTTTAATTTTGTGGTCTCTTTTTTGCCGGGCACCAAGAATGTTAAGGCCGATGCCCTTTCCAGGAGTTTCTGCTCTGACTCTTTGGAGGTTGTCGAACCGTCTACTATCCTGAATGATGGTGTAGTTTTCTCGATTATTTCGCCTGATCTGCGGTTGGCACTGGCGGAATTTCAGGGGGATAAACCTGAGAGATGTCCTACAGGGAAACTGTTTGTCCCAGACCAATGGAGAGACCGAGTTGTCTCTGAGGTTCATTGCTCTGTTTTGGCGGGTCATCCTGGCATTTTTGGTACTCGGGATCTTGTGAGACGCTCTTTTTGGTGGCCTTCCCTGTCCCGAGATGTCCGTCGTTTTGTGCAGTCGTGTGGTGTTTGTTCTAGGTCCAAGCCCTGTTGTTCACGTTCTAGTGGGCTATTATTGCCTTTGCCTGTACCTAAGAAACCTTGGACGCACATCTCTATGGATTTTATTTCAGAGCTTCCCGTCTCTCAGAAAATGACTGTGATTTGGGTGATCTGTGACAGATTCTCCAAGATGGTCCACTTGGTTCCCCTATCTAAGTTGCCGTCTTCATCAGAGTTGGTGCCTTTGTTTTTCCAACATGTTGTCCGTTTGCATGGTATTCCCGAAAACATTGTTTCTGACAGAGGGGTGCAGTTTGTATCCAGGTTTTGGAGGATTTTTTGCTCCAAATTGGGTGTTCAGCTGTCTTTCTCCTCGGCGTTTCATCCTCAGACCAACGGTCAGACTGAAAGGGCTAATCAGACCCTACAGACCTATTTACGGTGTTTTGTTTCTGCGGATCAGGATGACTGGGTTTCGTTTTTGCCTTTGGCTGAATTTGCCCTTAACAATAGAGCTAGCTCTACCACGTTGGTGTCCCCCTTTGTCTGCAATTTTGGGTATCACCCCAGGTTCCTCTCAGGGCAGCTTGAGGCGTCTGACTGTCCGGGGGTGGATTCGGTGGTCAACAGAATGCAGCAGATTTGGGGGCAGGTAGTGGATAAATTGTTTCAGTCCCAAGAAACTGCCCAAAAGTTTGCCAACCGGCGTCGGACTGTTGGTCCCCGGTTTAAAGTAGGGGACATGGTGTGGTTGTCCTCTAAACATATTCCTATGAGAGTTCCATCTCCTAAATTTAAGCCCAGATTTATTGGACCTTATAAGATTTCGGAGATTATTAATCCTGTATCTTTCCGTTTGACTCTGCCTGCGTCATTTAAGATTCACAATGTCTTCCATAAGTCCTTGTTGAAGAAACATGTGGAGCCGGCAGTTCCTGCAGCAGCGCCTCCTGACCCTGTTTTGGTACAAGGGGATCTGGAGTATGAGGTTGAAAAAATTCTGGATTCCAGTCGCAGTAGGCGTCAGCTTCAGTACCTTGTGAAATGGAAGGGTTATGGGCAGGAGGATAACTCTTGGGTTGTGGCTTCTGACATTCATGCGGACAGGTTGGTTCGCGCCTTCCATCATGCCCATCCCGAGTGACCCAGTTGCGTGGGTGAGGGTTCGGTGACCCCTCCTCAAGGGGGGGTACTGTTGTGAATTTTAGTTATGTCTTGGCTGCTGGGAGGCTCCCTCTGGTGGCCAGGAATGGTTTGGACTTGGACCAGGTGTGTTGTGCAATGGGTGTTTCCTTTGCTAACTCTCTGCTTATTTAAGTCCTGGTCTGATTGCAGGCTGTTGCCGGATGTCAGTTGTTCTTTGTATCTCCAGCCTGCTTAATCCTGCTCTACATTTCATCATCTCCAGATAAGTGCTTGCTCTTTATTTATTGTCTGGTTCTTTTGCTTATCTGGGTTTGTCATTTGTTGTGGTTGGTTTCAGTTTATTTCCTTCCAGGGATTTTCCCCTCAGTGGATTGTTGAGGAACTCCCTGCAGTTCTGTGTGGAGTATAGCTCCTTTGGGTCCATGTGTTTGTGGCTTGTTGAATTTGTTATAATTCTTGTTTTCTGTTCATTGGTATGACAAGAGCGCCTGGTATAGGACGGAGTGCAGATCGAGCGATCTGAGGGCCTTTTTGTACTATCAGGAAGTTGGTATTTTGCAGGGTTTTTCTCTGGCTACCATCAGTCCCTTTCCTGTCCTTTCCTATTTTAGTCAGTAGGGTCTCACCTTTTGCTAATCCTGTCATCTACCTGTGTATTGTGTTTTTCCTATATCACCGCAGTCTTTGAATGTGGGGGGCTTGCTATTCTTGTCTATTTTCTGAGGCAGAGAGTTATTCATCTTTCCTACCTTTAGGATAGCTAGTTCTCTGGCTGGGTTTGCGGTGCACAGGATGTTAGTTCACCCCTCGGCTACTTCTAGTTGTGATGGTTAGTAAGGGGATTGCGGCCAGATTAGTTGCCAATGCTCTTGTCACCTTTTGCCAATGATTTGTGGTGGTCTTCCATGGTTCCAGATCATAACAGGATGGGCTGTAACCACCAAGCTTTATGTGCCCGTATGGTAATAACACCATGAAGCATGAGCTCCTCCTGGGATGGACTGTAACCACCAAGCTTTATGTGCCTGTATGGTAACAACACCATGAAGCATGAGCTCCTCCTGGGATGGACTGTAACCACCAAGCTTTATGTGCCTGTATGGTAATAACACCATGAAGCATGAGCTCCTCCTGGGATGGACTGTAACCACCAAGCTTTATGTGCCTGTATGGTAACAACACCATGAAGCATGAGCTCCTCCTGGGATGGACTGTAACCACCAAGCTTTATGTGCCTGTATGGTAATAACACCATGAAGCATGAGCTCCTCCTGGGATGGACTGTAACCACCAAGCTTTATGTGCCTGTATGGTAACAACACCATGAAGCATGAGCTCCTCCTGGGATGGACTGTAACCACCAAGCTTTATGTGCCTGTATGGTAATAACACCATGAAGCATGAGCTCCTCCTGGGATGGACTGTAACCACCAAGCTTTATGTGCCTGTATGGTAATAACACCATGAAGCATGAGCTCCTCCTGGGATGGACTGTAACCACCAAGCTTTATGTGCCTGTATGCTAATAACACCATGAAGCATGAGCTCCTCCTGGGATGGACTGTAACCACCAAGCTTTATGTGCCTGTATGGTAATAACACCATGAAGCATGAGCTCCTCCTGGGATGGACTGTAACTACCAAGCTTTATGTGCCCGTATGGTAATAACACCATGAAGCATGAGCACCTCCCAGGATGGGCTGCAACCACCAAGCTTTATGTGCCCGTATGGGAATAACACTATGAAGCATGCGCTCCTCCTGGGATGGACTGTAACCACCAAGCTTTATGTGCCCGTATGGTAATAACACCATGAAGCATGAGCTCCTCCTGGGATGGGCTGTAACCACCAAGCTTTATGTGCCTGTATGGTAATAACATCATGAAGCATGAGCTCCTCCTGGGATGGACTGTAACCACCAAGCTTTATGTGCCCGTATGGTAATAACACCATGGAGCATGAGCTCCTCCTGGGATGGACTGTAACTACCAAGCTTTATGTGCCTGTATGGTAATAACACCATGAAGCATGAGCTCCTCCTGGGATGGACTGTAACTACCAAGCTTTATGTGCCTGTATGGTAATAACACTATGAAGCATGAGCTCCTCCTGGGATGGACTGTACCTACCAAGCTTTATGTGCCTGTATGGTAATAACACCATGGAGCATGAGCTCCTCCTGGGATGGACTGTAACTACCAAGCTTTATGTGCCTGTATGGTAATAACACCATGAAGCATGAGCTCCTCCTGGGATGGACTGTAACCACCAAGCTTTATGTGCCTGTATGGTAATAACACCATGGAGCATGAGCTCCTCCTGGGATGGACTGTAACCACCAAGCTTTATGTGCCCGTATGGGAATAACACTATGAAGCATGAGCTCCTCCTGGGATGGACTGTAACCACCAAGCTTTATGTGCCTGTATGGTAATAACACCATGAAGCATGAGCTCCTCCTGGGATGGACTGTAACCACCAAGCTTTATGTGCCTGTATGGTAATAACACCATGAAGCATGATCTCCTCCTGGGATGGACTGTAACCACCAAGCTTTATGTGCCCGTATGGTAATAACACCATGAAGCATGAGCTCCTCCTGGGATGGACTGTAACCACCAAGCTTTATGTGCCTGTATGGTAATAACACCATGAAGCATGATCTCCTCCTGGGATGGACTGTAACCACCAAGCTTTATGTGCCCGTATGGTAATAACACCATGAAGCATGAGCTCCTCCTGGGATGGACTGTAACCACCAAGCTTTATGTACCCGTATGGTAATAACACCATGAAGCATGAGCTCCTCCTGGGATGGACTGTAACCACCAAGCTTTATGTACCCGTATGGTAATAACACCATGAAGCATGAGCTCCTCCTGGGATGGACTGTAACCACCAAGCTTTATGTGCCTGTATGGTAATAACACCATGAAGCATGAGCTCCTCCTGGGATGGACTGTAACCACCAAGCTTTATGTGCCCGTATGGTAATAACACCATGAAGCATGAGCTCTTCCTGGGATGGACTGTAACCACCAAGCTTTATGTGCCTGTATGGTAATAACACCATGAAGCATGAGCTCCTCCTGGGATGGACTGTAACCACCAAGCTTTATGTGCCCGTATGGTAATAACACCATGAAGCATGAGCTCCTCCTGGGATGGACTGTAACCACCAAGCTTTATGTACCCGTATGGTAATAACACCATGAAGCATGAGCTCCTCCTGGGATGGACTGTAACCACCAAGCTTTATGTACCCGTATGGTAATAACACCATGAAGCATGAGCTCCTCCTGGGATGGACTGTAACCACCAAGCTTTATGTGCCTGTATGGTAATAACACCATGAAGCATGAGCTCCTCCTGGGATGGACTGTAACCACCAAGCTTTATGTGCCCGTATGGTAATAACACCATGAAGCATGAGCTCCTCCTGGGATGGACTGTAACCACCAAGCTTTATGTGCCTGTATGGTAATAACACCATGAAGCATGAGCTCCTCCTGGGATGGACTGTAACCACCAAGCTTTATGTGCCTGTATGGTAATAACACCATGAAGCATGAGCTCCTCCTGGGATGGACTGTAACCACCAAGCTTTATGTGCCCGTATGGTAATAACACCATGAAGCATGAGCTCCTCCTGGGATGGACTGTAACCACCAAGCTTTATGTGCCCGTATGGTAATAACACCATGAAGCATGAGCTCCTCCTGGGATGGACTGTAACCACCAAGCTATCCGTGATTTTCACAGGCCTCTCTAATGTCACAAGTTATACTTGGACAGTCTTTTCTCATGTTACAAGCCTGGTTTGGACAGTACTTTCTTATGTTTCAGGTTTGGTTTGTACAGTCCTCTTTAATGTTGTGAGTCATACTTAGACAGTCCTTCCTCATGTTTCAGTCTTTCTCATATCCGCAATATTGCTTTGTTTGGACAGTCCTTTCTCAAGTACCATGACAGGTGTGGACAGTCCTTTCTCAATTTCCATAACTGGTTTGCATAGTCCTTCCTCATGTTACAAGCCTGATTTATACAGTTCTTTCTCATATTGCAGGTTTTGTTTGAACTGTCCTTTCTCAATTTACATGCCAAGTGTGGACAGTTCTCTCTAGAGTCATGAGCCATACTTGTATGGTCCTTCCTCATCTTACAAGCCTGGTTTGGACAGTCCTTCCTCATGTTTCCGCTCTAGTATGTACAGTTCTTTCTCGTATTGCAGGATTTGTTTGGACAGTCTTTTCTCAGTTTCCAGGCCAGGTGTGGACAGTCCTTTCTCAGTTTCCAGGCCAGGTGTGGACAGTCCTTTCTCAGTTTCCAGGCCAGGTGTGGACAGTCCTTTCTCGGTGTCCATGCCAGGTGTGGACAGTCCTTTCTCCGTGTCCAGGCCAGGTGTGGACAGTCCTTTCTCCGTGTCCATGCCAGGTGTGGACAGTCCTTTCTCCGTGTCCATGCCAGGTGTGGACTGTCCTTTCTCGGTGTCCATGCCAGGTGTGGACAGTCCTTTCTCAGTGTCCATGCCAGGTGTGGACAGTCCTTTCTCAGTGTCCATGCCAGGTGTGGACAGTCCTTTCTCGGTGTCCATGCCAGGTGTGGACAGTCCTTTCTCGGTGTCCATGCCAGGTGTGGACAGTCCTTTCTCGGTGTCCATGCCAGGTGTGGACAGTCCTTTCTCGGTGTCCATGCCAGGTGTGGACAGTCCTTTCTCAGTTTCCAGGCCAGGTGTGGACAGTCCTTTCTCAGTTTCCAGGCCAGGTGTGGACAGTCCTTTCTCAGTTTCCAGGCCAGGTGTGGACAGTCCTTTCTCGGTGTCCATGCCAAGTGTGGACAGTCCTTTCTCGGTGTCCATGCCAGGTGTGGACAGTCCTTTCTCAGTTTCCAGGCCAGGTGTGGACAGTTCTTTCTCAGTTTCCAAGCCAGGTGTGGACAGTCCTTTCTCAGTTTCCAGGCCAGGTGTGGACAGTCCTTTCTCAGTTTCCAGGCCAGGTGTGGACAGTCCTTTCTCGGTGTCCATGCCAGGTGTGGACAGTCCTTTCTCCGTGTCCAGGCCAGGTGTGGACAGTCCTTTCTCCGTGTCCATGCCAGGTGTGGACAGTCCTTTCTCCGTGTCCATGCCAGGTGTGGACTGTCCTTTCTCGGTGTCCATGCCAGGTGTGGACAGTCCTTTCTCAGTGTCCATGCCAGGTGTGGACAGTCCTTTCTCAGTGTCCATGCCAGGTGTGGACAGTCCTTTCTCGGTGTCCATGCCAGGTGTGGACAGTCCTTTCTCGGTGTCCATGCCAGGTGTGGACAGTCCTTTCTCGGTGTCCATGCCAGGTGTGGAAAGTCCTTTCTCGGTGTCCATGCCAGGTGTGGACAGTCCTTTCTCAGTTTCCAGGCCAGGTGTGGACAGTCCTTTCTCAGTTTCCAGGCCAGGTGTGGACAGTCCTTTCTCAGTTTCCAGGCCAGGTGTGGACAGTCCTTTCTCGGTGTCCATGCCAAGTGTGGACAGTCCTTTCTCGGTGTCCATGCCAGGTGTGGACAGTCCTTTCTCAGTTTCCAGGCCAGGTGTGGACAGTTCTTTCTCAGTTTCCAAGCCAGGTGTGGACAGTCCTTTCTCAGTTTCCAGGCCAGGTGTGGACAGTCCTTTCTCAGTTTCCAGGCCAGGTGTGGACAGTCCTTTCTCGGTGTCCATGCCAGGTGTGGACAGTCCTTTCTCCGTGTCCAGGCCAGGTGTGGACAGTCCTTTCTCCGTGTCCATGCCAGGTGTGGACAGTCCTTTCTCCGTGTCCATGCCAGGTGTGGACTGTCCTTTCTCGGTGTCCATGCCAGGTGTGGACAGTCCTTTCTCAGTGTCCATGCCAGGTGTGGACAGTCCTTTCTCAGTGTCCATGCCAGGTGTGGACAGTCCTTTCTCGGTGTCCATGCCAGGTGTGGACAGTCCTTTCTCGGTGTCCATGCCAGGTGTGGACAGTCCTTTCTCGGTGTCCATGCCAGGTGTGGAAAGTCCTTTCTCGGTGTCCATGCCAGGTGTGGACAGTCCTTTCTCAGTTTCCAGGCCAGGTGTGGACAGTCCTTTCTCAGTTTCCAGGCCAGGTGTGGACAGTTCTTTCTCAGTTTCCAAGCCAGGTGTGGACAGTCCTCTCTAAGGTCACGAGCTGCACTTGTATGGTCCTTTCTCATGTTGAGGCTTCGCTGTAGGTGTACTGCTCATTGGATCTCACTGGGTTTCCAGCACTGGGTACGATGCTGGAGGCAATTCTGGGGATTATGGCCGGACCATGTGGGCCGTAAGCTTGTTGCGGTGACACCGGTGTTTCCATCCTCAGTGTGTAACGCTTTCCGTCCTCCACCGGACCGGAGCCAGCGTACATTCCATTTGGAGCATATGGTGCCCGCAGATACGGTGACTTGCCAGCCATTGTCACCTGTGATGTTTTTGGCAGATCCTCTGGGGCTAATCTTCTCATCCTCGGTGACATTTTCAGGACCCTCCTCGCTGCTGGCGCTGTGCTATTGACTCCTGTACGTTCTGAATGATGGAGGCTCCACAATAAGCTCCTTCATGGATTAGATAACTTCAGATTACATCAGCGGGGACAGATCTTCCATTGTGCAGACGTTTCCTTCTGCATTACTGGAAAGTGGCAAATTACCTGGGAAGGAAGAACCTAGGAAAGTTCCACCGCGAAGCACGAAAATTTCCATCACCTTTCACTCAATAAGTGAGAAAAGCCGATAACAGCGTAGAAGTGGAGCGCACACCGAGCAGAGGGGATTTGTGCATTACCACAAGTCATAATAATTGGTTAATTAATTAATAATCGCTATGTAAATCCTCCATGGAATGAAACAGATACATACCAATGAGAAGTAGCAGACACGTTTCGGACTAAACGTCCTTACTCATTGACGTCTCGATACGTCTTTCTTCTTTTCTACATTTGACTTCTGCCCAAGGATTTCCATGACATCCATTCTTTATGGAGGGGTCAGCTGACATTCCTTACCTTTATTGCTATGCAAATTGGTGCTTGCAGAAATATCGGAAGTAGCACAGAACTCGCAGCATCTCCTGTTTTTGTTTATACTGTGGTTATTCGGGTCATGCCATGGTTCAATGTTTCAAATATAATAATGAATTTCTACTAAAGAAAAATCTGAAGGAGATCTTAAATGAAAAGATGAAGGTTCCGAGAGTCTGAGATTGTCTCTTCCACAAGCATCCGGCTTTTTCTTAAAGATATACTTGGAGACTAAATTCTTTATATTTTTTTACACCAGCATTTGTGGATTCAGGTTCTGTTTTGAATTTTATTGATCATGATCATTGATCATTATTGTAAACCCCTCTTTATCATAAAGTCACATTACTATGAAAGTCCAGAATGTATGTATGAAGGTAGGTGTTACACTGAATCCATTTCATTCATGGTTTTTCCAGAGAAACTTGCAACGTTAGTGAAAAGCCGGCCATGGTTGATGAAGGATAATCCTGTAATCAATTGAGAGACTCAAGAGATGAAGTCATGGGGTGATTTTTGCAGATTTCCGTTGAGATCACTGGTCTCTTTGAGGATTCACCTTACAGAATTCATTCCTGACTTCTGTGATATTTTTTTGGAGCCTGAGTGTGATGTTCTTCCACCTCATAGGCCCTATTATTGCGCTATGGACTTCATACCAGGAGCGTAAATGCCTAAATCTCATTTGTTTACCCTTCCTCTTCCTGACAGGGAGGTCTTGAAAGATGATATTTGATAGAGCCTGGCCGGGGGCATAAATGGCCATACAACTCTCCAGTAGGGGGGGGGTTTGTTAAAGAGAAAGATGGTGGGTTGCTTCGCTGTTTAGATCTTCGAGAGATCAATAAAATCATGGTTCGCAATCCTTACCCTTTGCCTCTTATTTTTGACCTTTTTAACCAATTACCTGGCTCTAAATTGTTTTCCAAACTTGACTTGAGAGGGGCGTACGTAAGCGTACGAATGGAAGAGCACATTCAATAGGTCATTTTGGAAATTTGGTGATGTTGTTCATGTTAACCAATGCTCCAACAGTCTTTCAAAAGCTCAAGAATGACATTTTGTTGCCAGTCAGTGGGTAGATTTGTGATAATTTACCTGGATGATTTTTTATTGACTCTGGAGGAGCATCGTGAGCGTGTCAGACAGGTCCTCCAGGTTCTACGTGACAGCCATTTATTTGCTAAACTTAAAAAATTGCCAATTTGAGGTTCAGCAGGTTCAGTTCTTAAGGCAATTTGCTTCGGCCTCGAGGTTTCGGATGAACCTCTTTAAGGTATAGGCCGTCCTTGATTGAGCTCAACCAAATAACCTGAAAGCATTGCAGAGAAGATTTCTTGGCTTTGCAAATTATTATTCAAAACAGTGTTTCGAAAAAATTGCGCAGTGTTGAATCCTAAATTACGCCCCTTTTACATGAAGCTCCACCCCCTTGCCAATTGAGGCTGGTAAAAAAATTTGTTGCAAATTTACCCAGAATTTTGGCGCATTTAGTAGATTAAATCTCTCTCAACGCAGCAGTTTTATACGATCACTGATCTGCAATTGTAATTGCACCTTGTAAGTAGCCGGTAAAGGGTTAACCTTGCATCTATGGAAATTTCGATACACAATTATGGTAAAAGCATAGAGAGTCTGTTTATTCAGTTACCAGCCTTTTCATCCTTGACAATCACCGCGATGAATATCCCAGAGGTTCTGCATTGTTATCTAAAGAAAACTGACTGGAACCTTGCAGCTGTCACTGACAGACTGAGTGTTTGCGTGGAAATTTTACAAGGACTCTAAAAATCCCCCCCCCCCTGTATGTCCTCCAAGCACTCGCTCCTAGCCCCCCTGCCCAGCTGGACACATACAAAACAAGAGGACGGTGCTGAGCCTGTGTGACCCTAGAGAACGCGCTCATGTCCCGTCACATCACTATGAGGATGAGCCAGTGATACATTGTAACAAGAACAGGTGAAAGATGCGGAGTATATGGGGTCTGGAGCGTCGGGCCCGCGCTGGACCACACCGCCTCATAGTCATGCACCCCACTATGAGAGATAGGAAAGAAGCCCAAATAATGTGTAACACGTCACAGCAATATCCATTGTATGCAAAGCCCCATCTCCACCCCCCCCCCCAGCTCTTTATCTGCGCCCACACAGAGATGTACCCCTAGTGAAGCCCAGTAGTGTTCCACAAAGTACAGTACCCCAATCATGGCCTCTCACAGTTCCCACCACACAAACTATGATGCCCATACTGTCCCTACACGGAGTATGATGCCCCCACAGTCACCCCATGCAGTATGATGCCCCCACACACAGTATGATGTCCCCACAGTACATTCCCCCCACACACAGTATAATGTCCCCACAGTACATTCCCCCCACACACAGTATGATGTCCCCACAGTACAGTCCCCTCACACACAGTATGATGTCCCCACAGTACATTCCCCCACACACAGTATGATGTCCCCACAGTACATTCCCCCCACACACAGTATGATGTCCTCACAGTACATTCCCCCATACACACAGTGTGATGTCCTCACAGTACATTCCCCCCACACACAGTATGATGTCCTCACAGTACATTCCTCCCACACACAGTATGATGTCTCCACAGTACATTCCCCCCACACACAGTATGATGTCCCCACAGTACAGTCCCCTCACACACAGTATGATGTCCCCACAGTACATTCCCCCACACACAGTATGATGTCTTCACAGTACATTCCTCCCCACACACAGTATGATATGCCCACAGTACATTCCCCCCACACACAGTATGATGTCCTCACAGTACATTCCCCCCTACACACAGTATGATGTCCTCACAGTACATTCCCCCACACACACAGTATGATGTCCCCACAGTACATTCCCCTCACACACAGTATGATGTCCTCACAGTACATTCCCCCACACACAGTATGATGTCTTCACAGTACATTCCTCCCCACACACAGTATGATGTCCCCACAGTACATTCTCCACACACAGTATGATGTCCCCACAGTACATTCTCCACACACAGTATGATGTCCCCACAGTACATTCCCCCCACACACAGTATGATGTCCTCACAGTACATTCCCCCCACACACAGTATGATGTCCTCACAGTACATTCCCCACCACACACAGTATGATGTCCCCACAGTACATTCCCCCCACACACAGTATGATGTCCTCACAGTACATTCCCCCACACACAGTGTGATGTCCTCACAGTACATTCCCCCACACACAGTATGATTTCCCCACAGTACATTACCCCACACACAGTATGATGTCCTCACAGTACATTCCCCCACACACAGTATGATGTCCTCACAATACATTCCCCCCACACACAGTATGATTTCCTCACAGTACATTCCACACCACACACAGTATGATGTCCTCACAGTACATTCCTCCCCACACACACAGTATGATGTCCTCACAGTACATTCCCCCCCACACAGTATGATGTCCCCACAGTACATTCCCCACACATGCAGTATGATGTCCTCACAGTACATTCCCCAACACACACAGTATGATGTCCCCACAGTACATTCCCCCCACACACAGTATGATGTCCCCACAGTACATTCCCCCCACACACAGTATGATGTCCCCACAGTACATTCCCCCCCACACAGTATGATGTCCCCACAGTACATTCCCCACACACACAGTATGATGTCCCCACAGTACATCCCCCCACACACAGTATTATGTCCCCACAGTACACCCCCCCACACACAGTATGATATCTCCACAGTACATTCCCACACACACAGTATGATGTCCTCACAGTACATTCCCCTGACACAGTATGATGTCCGCACAGTACATTCTCCCCACACACAGTATGATATCTCCACAGTACATTCCGCCCCACACACAGTATGATGTCCCCACAGTACATTCCCCCCACACACAGTAAGATGTCCCCACAGTACATTCCCCCACACACAGTATGATGTCCCCACAGTACATTCCCCCCACACACAGTATGATGTCCTCAGTACATTCCCACACACACAGTATGATGTCCCCACAGTACATTCCCCTCACACACAGTATGATGTTCACACAGTACATTCCTCCCCACACACAGTATGATGTCCCCACAGTACATTCCCCTACACACAGTATGATGTCCCCACAGTACATTCCCCTACACACAGTATGATGCCCTCACAGTACATTCCCCCCACATACAGTATGATGTCCCCACAGTACATTCCTCCCCACACACTGTATGATGTCCTCACAGTATATTCCCCCCACACACAGTATGATATCCTCACAGTATATTCCCCCCACATACAGTATGATGTCCCCACAGTACATTCCCCCCACACACTGTATGATGTCCTCACAGTATATTCCCCCCACACACAGTATGATATCCTCACAGTACATTCCCCCCACAGACAGTATGATGTCCCCACAGTACATTCCCCCACATACAGTATGATGTCCCCACAGTACATTCCCCCCCACCCACAGTATGATGGCCCCAAAGTACATTCCCCACACACAGTATAATGTCCCCACAGTACATTCCCCCACACACAGTATGATGTCCCCACAGTACATTCCCCCCACACACAGTATGATGTCCCCACAGTACATTCCCCCAAACACAGTATGATGTCCCCACAGTACATTCCACCCAGACAGTAAGATGTTCCCACAGTACATTCCTCCCCACACACAGTATGATGTCCCCACAGTACATTCCCCTCATACACAGTATGATGTCCCCACAGTACATTCCCCCCACACACAGTATGATGTCCCCACAGTACATTTTCCCCCACACAGTATGATGTCCCCACAGTACACCCCCCCCACAGACAGTATGATATCTCCACAGTACATTCCCACACACACAGTATGATGTCCTCACAGTACATTCCCCCCACACAGTATGATGTCTGCACAGTACATTCTCCCCACACATGCAGTAGGATGTCCTTACAGTACATTCCCCCACACACAGTATGATGTCTCCACAGTACTTTCCCCCCACACACAGTATGATGTCCTCACAGTACATTCCCCCACACACAGTATGATGTCCTCACAGTACATTCCCCCACACACAGTATGATGTCCTCACAGTACATTCCCCACCACACACAGTATGATGTCCCCACAGTACATTCCCCCCACACACAGCATGATGTCCTCACAGTACATTCCCCCACACACAGTGTGATGTCCTCACAGTACATTCCCCCACACACAGTATGATGTCCCCACAGTACATTCCCCCCACACACAGTATGATGTCCTCACAGTACATTCCCCCCACACACAGTATGATGTCCTCACAGTACATTCCCCACCACACACAGTATGATGTCCCCACAGTACATTCCCTCCACACACAGTATGATGTCCCCACAGTACATTCCCCCCACACACAGTATGATGTCCCCACAGTACATTCCACCCAGACAGTAAGATGTTCCCACAGTACATTCCTCCCCACACACAGTATGATGTCCCCACAGTACATTCCCCTCATACACAGTATGATGTCCCCACAGTACATTCCCCCCACACACAGTATGATGTCCCCAGAGTACATTTTCCCCCACACAGTATGATGTCCCCACAGTACACCCCCCCACAGACAGTATGATATCTCCACAGTACATTCCCACACACACAGTATGATGTCCTCACAGTACATTCCCCCCACACAGTATGATGTCTGCACAGTACATTCTCCCCACACATGCAGTAGGATGTCCTTACAGTACATTCCCCCACACACAGTATGATGTTTCCACAGTACATTCCCCCCACACACAGTATGATGTCCTCACAGTACATTCCCCCACACACAGTATGATGTCCTCACAGTACATTCCCCCACACACAGTATGATGTCCTCACAGTACATTCCCCACCACACACAGCATGATGTCCCCACAGTACATTCCCCCCACACACAGTATGATGTCCTCACAGTACATTCCCCCACACACAGTGTGATGTCCTCACAGTACATTCCCCCACACACAGTATGATGTCCCCACAGTACATTCCCCCCACACACAGTATGATGTCCTCACAGTACATTCCCCCCACACACAGTATGATGTCCTCACAGTACATTCCCCACCACACACAGTATGATGTCCCCACAGTACATTCCCCCCACACACAGTATGATGTCCTCACAGTACATTCCCCCACACACAGTGTGATGTCCTCACAGTACATTCCCCACCACACACAGTATGATGTCCCCACAGTACATTCCCCCACACACAGTATGATGTTCTCACAGTACATTCCCCCACACACAGTATGATGTCCTCACAATACATTTCCCACCACACACAGTATGATGTGCCCACAGTACATTCCCCACACACAGTATGATGTCCTCACAGTACATTCCTCCCCACACACAGTATAATGTCCCCACAGTACATTTCCCCACACACAGTATGATGTCGTCACAGTACATTCCCCCCACACAGTATGATGTCCCCACAGTACATTCCCCACACACACAGTATGATGTCCTCACAGTACATTCCCCACCACACACAGTATGATGTCCTCACAGTACATTCTCCCCACACAGTTTGATGTCCTCACAGTACATTCCCCCACACACAGTATGATGCCCCCACAGTACATTCCCTCCACACACAGTATGATGTCCTCACAGTACATTCCCCCACACACAGTATGATGTCCTCACAGTACATTCCCCCACACACAGTATGATGCCCCCACAGTACATTCTCCCCACACAGTTTGATGTCCTCACAGTACATTCCCCCACACACAGTATGATGCCCCCACAGTACATTCCCTCCACACACAGTATGATGTCCTCACAGTACATTCCCCCCACACACAGTATGATGTCCCCACAGTACATTCCCTCCACACACAGTATGATGTCCTCACAGTACATTCTCCCCACACAGTTTGATGTCCTCACAGTACATTCCCCCACACACAGTATGATGTCCTCACAGTACATTCCCCCCACACACAGTATGATGTCCCCACAGTACATTCCCCCACACACAGTATGATGTCCCCACAGTACATTCCCCCACACACACAGTATGATGTCCCCACAGTACATTCCCCCACACACAGTATGATGTCCCCACAGTACATTCCCCACAAACAGTATGATGTCCCCACAGTACATTCCCCACACAGTATGATGTCCCCACAGTACATTCCCCCACACACACAGTATGATGTCCCCACAGTACGTTCCCCCACACACAGTATGATGTCCCCACAGTACATTCACCCCACACACAGTATGATGTCCTCACAGTACTTTCCCCCCACACACAGTGTGATGTCCTCACAGTACATTCCCCCCACACACTGTATGATGTGCTATTTTCTCAGCTCTCTTATGATATCTTCCCTGCTCTCTTTTGCTATCTTCTCTGCTTTCTTTTGCTAGCATCCTTGATATCTTCCCTACGCTTTTCTATCTTCATTGCTCTTCTCTGCTATCTTCCCTGCTCTCTTCTGCTATCTTCCATGCTCTTTTTTCTGCTTTATATTTTCTCTTCTGCTTTCTCTTCTGCTCACATCTTTGCTCTTTGCTCTCTCACTTCCAGTCTGCTCTCTTCTGCTATCTTCCCTGCTCTCTTCTGCTATCTTCCCTGCTCTCTTCTGCTATCTTCCCTGCTCTCTTCTGCTATCTTCCCTGCTCTCTTCTACTATCTTCCCTGCTCTCTTCTGCTATCTTCCCTGTTCTCTTTTGCTATCTTCCCTGCTCTCTTTTGCTATCTTCCCTGCTCTCTTCTGCTATCTTCCCTGCTCTCTTCTGCTAAGCATCCTTGATATCTTCCCTGCTCTCTGCTATCTTCCCTGCTCTCTTCTGCTATCTTCCATGCTCTTTTTTCTGCTTTATATTTTCTCTTCTGCTTTCTCTTCTGCTCACATCTTTGCTCTTTGCTCTCTCACTTCCAGTCTGCTCTCTTCTGCTATCTTCCCTGCTCTCTTTTGCTATCTTCCCTGCGCTCTCTTTTGCTATCTTCCCTGCTCTCTTCTGCTATCTTCCCTGCTCTCTTCTGCTAAGCATCCTTGATATCTTCCCTGCTCTCTTCAATCTTCCCTGCTCTCTTCTGCTATGTTTCCTGCTCTCTTTTTAGGTCTATATTTTCTCTTCTGCTTTCTCTTCTGCTCACATCTTTGCTCTTTGCTCTCTCACTTGCAGTCTGCTCTCTTGTTTTCTGTCTTCTCCATTTGCTGCTCTTTCTTTTCATCAATACTATGTCTTTTATGCCACATTTAGTTTTTGCTGCTGCTGTTAATGAGAATGTATTTTGTGCCGGTTGAGTTTCATATAAAAATCTCCAGAGGAAAATCAGCAACTATGAGAAATCATCAGGAGCAAAGCCGAACTTATAAAAATATTTCCTAAACCCGGAACAGCTCCTGTAACACGCACAGAGCCATAACCATTTATACCAGACCTGTCTACACCTCATCAATGAAGGAAAAATGTATCCTATGTGCAATCATAACCTTCTCTTCCAAAACCACATCCTACTCCGCTGGCCGAGTCCATAGTAAGATTGAGTTTTATTATGATTCACTGGAAGCCAGCGATTCCATCCTCAACTTTATAGATGACTGAAAAGCAATGGAAGAAAAACGGTAGGAATTTTTATCAGCCTGTGACATTCAAGTGGAATTACAGTAGACAGTAGAGATCTGAAAGGTTACATTAAGGAGAAGAAGGAAAAAGTGAGTGCGGTCATAAAACGTCAGCAATCCCCACTATCCACTGAATACACAGCTAACTACAATGTATCCAGCATTCCTGCAATTTACTACCGCTTCCTAAAATTACACTCATCGATGAGGGATTAGATGTTTGGTCCATATTACTGATGTAGAAGCGTAGTTTCTACACCCATAGAAGAGGATAGCTGGTCCTATAGCAAATTCCAATGAAGCACCACTTCCCATTATTTCATGCCACCACACTTCTTTTTTGTAAGCCTCAACAGGAATCAAATTCGCAACCTACAACATTACAGGCAGCAGCTAAATTATTGAGCCACAGGGTATACAGCGGCAGAATTGTGTAATCTTGAAGCTGCAGTGCAGCCTCTGACTCCACAGGCAGATTATACCAGTACATAGAGATACATTGTACAGAGCAGTGCAGCCTCTGACTCCACAGGCAGATTATACCAGTACATAGAGATACATTGTACAGAGCAGTGCAGCCTCTGACTCCACAGGCAGATTATACCAGTACATAGAGATACATTGTACAGAGCAGTGCAGCCTCTGACTCCACAGGCAGATTATACCGGTACATAGAGATACATTGTACAGAGCAGTGCAGCCTCTGACTCCACAGGCAGATTATACCAGTACATAGAGATACATTGTACAGAGCAGTGCAGCCTCTGACTCCACAGGCAGATTATACCAGTACATAGAGATACATTGTACAGAGCAGTACAGCCTCTGACTCCACATGCAGGTTATATCGGTACATAGAGATACATTGTACAGAGCAGTGCAGCCTCTGACTCCACAGGCAGGTTATACCAGTACATAGAGATACATTGTACAGAGCAGTGCAGCCTCTGACTCCACAGGCAGGTTATACCGGTACATAGAGATACATAGTACAGAGCAGTGCAGCCTCTTACTCAATAGGCAGATTACACCGGTACATGGAGATACATAGTACAGAGCAGTGCAGCCTCTGACTCCACAGGCAGGTTATACCGGTACATAGAGATACATTGTACAGAGGAGTGCAGCCTCTGACTCAACAGGCAAGTTATACCGGAGAGATACATTGTACATATCAGTGCAGCCACTAACTCCACAGGCAGGTTATACCAGTACATAGAGATACATTGTAGAGAGCAGTGCAGCCTCTGATTTCACAGGCAAATTATACAGGTACATAGTTTAATTTTACATATCAGTGCAGCCTTTGACTCCACAGGCAGATTATACTGGTGCATAAAGATACATTGTACAGAGCAGTGCAGCCTCTGACTCCATAGGCAGGTTACACCGGTACATAGAGATACATTGTACATATCAGTGCAGCCTCTGACTCCACAGGCAGGTTATACCGGTACATAGAGATACATTATACAGAGCAGTGCAGCCTCTGACTCCACAGGCAGGTTATACTGGTACATAGAGATACATTATACAGAGCAGTGTAAGCTCTGACTCCACAGGCAGATTATACCGGTACATACAGATACATTATACAGAGCAGTGTAAGCTCTGACTCCACAGGCAGGTTATACCAGTACATAGAGATACATTATACAGAGCAATGTAAGCTCTGACTCCACAGGCAGATTATACCGGTACATAGCGATACATTATACAGAGCAGTGTAAGCTCTGACTCCACAGGCAGGTTATACTGGTACATACAGATACATTATACAGAGCAGTGTAAGCTCTGACTCCACAGGCAGATTATACCGGTACATAGAGATACATTATACAGAGCAGTGTAAGCTCTGACTCCACAGGCAGATTATACCGCTACAGAGAGATACATTATACAGAGCAGTGTAAGCTCTGACTCCACAGGCAGATTATACCGGTACATAGAGATACATTATACAGAGCAGTGTAAGCTCTGACTCCACAGGCAGGTTATACCGGTACATAGAGATACATTATACAGAGCAATGTAAGCTCTGACTCCACAGGCAGATTATACCGGTACATAGCGATACATTATACAGAGCAGTGTAAGCTCTGACTCCACAGGCAGGTTATACTGGTACATACAGATACATTATACAGAGCAGTGTAAGCTCTGACTCCACAGGCATATTATACCGGTACATAGAGATACATTATACAGAGCAGTGTAAGCTCTGACTCCACAGGCAGATTATACCGCTACAGAGAGATACATTATACAGAGCAGTGTAAGCTCTGACTCCACAGGCAGATTATACCGGTACATAGAGATACATTATACAGAGCAGTGTAAGCTCTGACTCCACAGGCAGGTTATACCGGTACATAGAGATACATTATACAGAGCAATGTAAGCTCTGACTCCACAGGCAGATTATACCGGTACATAGCGATACATTATACAGAGCAGTGTAAGCTCTGACTCCACAGGCAGGTTATACTGGTACATACAGATACATTATACAGAGCAGTGTAAGCTCTGACTCCACAGGCAGATTATACCGGTACATAGAGATACATTATACAGAGCAGTGCAGCCTCTGACTCCATAGGCAGGTTACACCGGTACATAGAGATACATTGTACATATCAGTGCAGCCTCTGACTCCACAGGCAGATTATACCGGTACATAGAGATACATTATACAGAGCAGTGTAAGCTCTGACTCCACAGGCAGATTATACCGGTACATAGAGATACATTATACAGAGCAGTGCAGCCTCTGACTCCATAGGCAGGTTACACCGGTACATAGAGATACATTGTACATATCAGTGCAGCCTCTGACTCCACAGGCAGGTTATACCGGTACATAGAGATACATTATACAGAGCAGTGTAAGCTCTGACTCCACAGGCAGATTATACCGCTACAGAGAGATACATTGCACAGAGCAGTGCAGTCTCTGACTCCACAGGCATATTATACCGGTACATAGAGATATTTTTTTCTTCCCATAAAATTGCTAAAAATAATAAAAAACAATTAGAATCCTGTCATTTGAATGCATTTTATTAAAAATTAATAGACATCACAAATCAGCAGAGCACAGACATATGCGGTGTGCCCGGTGGCAGGACAGGAGGCTGTGAATCTCTTACCTTCTGGTGTCCCTGTAATCATATTGATCTGCACAACACAGTGATCACATATTGCATGGTGATCAGTAAATGGTCAGCTGCCACAGTCCCGCTCCTCTACCCCACATAATGGTAGGCTCGGGGTCGCCCTGTGGTCCAGTGGGCACACTTCAGCTTGTCGCAGCAGCGTCCCCCGGTGGTGAGTGACATATTTGGCATAAAAGTGTCTCCTGAACATGGAGGAGTCGGGATCAGGAGGGAATTATTATTTAGACATGTTGGGAAATCAGTTAATACATTTTCTAAAGAATTTAAGAAGAAAAACAAAGTAAATTCTGTTGTAAATAAAGAGAGTCTGCGAGTAAAAAGCATCATAATAAAGGTGGTGACTGCTGGAGAGGCGGGCGCTGGGGATGATGCCGGGACCGTCTGTGGTTCTGGCCATAGGCGCAGCGCTCATGGCCATCGATGGGGATCCTAGAGGTGAGGATTCATTGAAGAAGCCGACATTCCTTCCTTGGGACCCGGCCTCTTGTGATAATTCATCTCCCTGGCTCTGGAAGTGAAGGTCGTGCCAGACATTACTGACCTTGGCCCAGGGCGGCCACATTGTGCACATTCCTCTGTGGCTGAAGCTTCTGCTTCCACAAACCATGAAAACAACACAGAGCAAAAACACTGCGAGGTCCGGAGGATGCGGTCACCAAGACGACTGATCCCCCAAAGAGAGAGGTCCGGAGGATGCGGTCACCAGGACGACTGAGCCCCCCAAAGAGAGAGGTCCGGAGGATGCGGTCACCAAGACGACTGAGCCCCCCAAAGAGAGAGGTCCGGAGGATGCGGTCACCAAGACGACTGAGCGCCCCAAAGACAGAGGTACGGAGGATGCGGTCACCAGGACCACTGAGCCCCCAAAGAGAGAGGTCCGGAGGATGCGGTCACCAAGACGACTGAGCCCCCAAAGAGAGAGGTCCGGAGGATGCAGTCACCAGGACGACTGAGCCCCCCAAAGAGAGAGGTCCGGAGGATGCGGTCACCAAGACGACTGAGCGCCCCAAAGACAGAGGTACGGAGGATGCGGTCACCAGGACCACTGAGCCCCCAAAGAGAGAGGTCCGGAGGATGCGGTCACCAGGACGACTGAGCCCCCAAAGAGAGAGGTCCGGAGGATGAGGTCACCAGGACGACTGAGCCCCTCAAAGAGAGAGGTCCGGAGGATGAGGTCACCAGGACGACTGAGCCCCTCAAAGAGAGAGGTCCGGAGGATGAGGTCACCAGGACGACTGAGCCCCCAAAGAGAGAGGTCTGGAGGATGAGGTCACCAGGACGACTGAGCCCCCAAAGAGAGAGGTCCGGAGGATGAGGTCACCAGGACGACTGAGCCCCTCAAAGAGAGAGGTCCGGAGGATGCAGTCACCAAGACGACGGAGCCCCCCAAAGAGAGAGGTCCAGAGGACAACTGAGCCCCCCAAAAAGAGAGGTCCGGAGGATACGGTCACCAGGACCACTGAGCGCCCCAAAGAGAGAGGTCTGGAGGTTGCGGTCACCAGGACAACTGAGCCCCCCAAAGAGAGAGGTCCGGAGGATGCGGTCACCAGGATGACTGAGACCCCCAAAGAGAGAGGTCTGGAGGATGCAGTCACCAGGACCACTGAGCGCCCCAAAGAGAGAGGTCCGGAGGATGCGGTCACCAGGACAACTGAGCCCCCCAAAGAGAGAGGTCCGGAGGATGCGGTCACCAAGACGACTGAGCCCCCCAAAGAGAGAGGTCCGTAGGATGCCGTCACCAGGACCACTGAGCGCCCCAAAGAGAGAGGTCCAGAGGATGCCGTCACCAGGACCACTGAGCGCCCCAAAGAGAGAGGTCCGGAGGATGCGGTCACCAAGACGACTGAGCGCCCCAAAGAGAGAGGTCCGGAGGATGTGGTCACCAGGATGACTGAGCCCCCCCAAAGAGACAGGTCCAGAGGATGCGGTCACCAAGACGACTGAGCCCCCCAAAGAGAGAGGTCCGTAGGATGCCGTCACCAGGACCACTGAGCGCCCCAAAGAGAGAGGTCCAGAGGATGCGGTCACCAAGACGACTGAGCGCCCCAAAGAGAGAGGTCCGGAGGATGCGGTCACCAGGATGACTGAGCCCCCCCAAAGAGACAGGTCCAGAGGATGCGGTCACCAGGACGACTGAGCCCCCCAAAGAGAGAGGTCCAGAGGATGCGGTCACCAGGACGACTGAGCCCCCCAAAGACAGAAGTCCGGAGGATGCAGTCACCAAGACGACGGAGCCCCCCAAAGAGAGAGGTCCAGAGGACAACTGAGCCCCCCAAAAAGAGAGGTCCGGAGGATACGGTCACCAGGACCACTGAGCGCCCCAAAGAGAGAGGTCTGGAGGATGCGGTCACCAGGACGACTGAGCCCCCCAAAGAGAGAGGTCCGGAGGATGCGGTCACCAGGATGACTGAGACCCCCAAAGAGAGAGGTCCGGAGGATGCAGTCACCAGGACCACTGAGCGCCCCAAAGAGAGAGGTCCGGAGGATGCGGTCACCAGGACAACTGAGCCCCCCAAAGAGAGAGGTCCGTAGGATGCCGTCACCAGGACCACTGAGCGCCCCAAAGAGAGAGGTCCGGAGGATGCGGTCACCAAGACGACTGAGCGCCCCAAAGAGAGAGGTCCGGAGGATGCGGTCACCAGGATGACTGAGCCCCCCCAAAGAGACAGGTCCAGAGGATGCGGTCACCAGGACGACTGAGCCCCCCAAAGAGAGAGGTCCAGAGGATGCGGTCACCAGGACGACTAAGCGCCCCAAAGAGAGAGGTCCAGAGGATGCAGTCACCAGGATGACTGAGCCCCCCCAAAGACAGAAGTCCGGAGGATGCGGTCACCAGGTCGACTGAGCCCCGAAAAGAGAGAGGTCCGGAGGATGCGGTCACCAGGACCACTGAGCGCCCCAAAGAGAGAGGTCCGGAGGATGCGGTCACCAAGACGACTGAGCCCCCCAAAGAGAGAGGTCCGGAGGATGCAGTCACCAGGACAACTGAGCCCCCCAAAGAGAGCGGTCCAGAGGATGCGGTCACCAGGACGACTGAGCGCCCCAAAGAGAGAGGTCCGTAGGATGCGGTCACCAGGACGACTGAGCCCCTCAAAGAGAGAGGTCTGGAGGATGCGGTCACCAGGACGACTGAGCCCCCCAAAGAGAGAGGTCCGGAGGATGAGGTCACCAGGACCACTGAGCGCCCCAAAGAGAGATGTCCAGAGGATGCAGTCACCAGGACGACTGAGCCCCCCAAAGAGAGAGGTCCGTAGGATGCGGTCACCAGGACGACTGAGCCCCCCAAAGAGAGAGGTCCGGAGGATGCGGTCAACAGGACGACTGAGCCCCCCCAAAGAGAGAGGTCCGGAGGATGCGGTCACCAGGACAACTGAGCCCCCCAAAGAGAGAGGTCCAGAGGATGCGGTCACCAGGACGACTGAGCCCCCCAAAGAGAGAGGTCCAGAGGATGCGGTCACCAGGACGACTGAGCCCCCCAAAGAGAGAGGTCCGGAGGATGCAGTCACCAGGACAACTGAGCCCCCCAAAGAGAGAGGTCCGGAGGATGCAGTCACCAGGACGACTGAGCCCCCCAAAGAGAGAGGTCCAGAGGATGCAGTCACCAGGACGACTGAGCCCCCCAAAGAGAGAGGTCCGGAGGATGCGGTCACCAGGACAACTGAGCCCCCCAAAGAGAGAGGTCCGGAGGATGCGGTCACCAGGCCGACTGAGCCCCCCAAAGAGAGAGGTCTGGAGGATACGGTCACCAGGACGACTGAGCCCCCCAAAGAGAGAGGTCCGGAGGATGCAGTCACCAGGACAACTGAGCACCCCAAAGAGAGAGGTCCGGAGGATGCGGTCACCAGGACGACTGAGCCCCCCAAAGAGAAAGATCAGGAGGATGTGGTCACCAGGACGACTGAGCCCCCCAAAGAGAGAGGTCCGGAGGATGCGGTCACCAGGACAACTGAGTCCCCCAAAGAGAGAGGTCCGGAGGATGCAGTCACCAGGACGACTGAGCCCCCCAAAGAGAGAGGTCTGGAGAATGCGGTCACCACGACGACTGAGCCCCCCCAAAGAGAGAGGTCCAGAGGATGCGGTCACCAGGACGACTGAGTCCCCCAAAGAGAGAGGTCTGGAGAATGCAGTCACCAGGACGACTGAGCCCCCCAAAGAGAGAGCTTCGGAGGATGCAGTCACCAGGACGACTGAGCCCCCCAAAGAGAGAGGTCCGGAGGATGCGGTCACCAGGACGACTGAGCCCCCCAAAGAGAGAGGTCTGGAGAATGCGGTCACCAGGACAACTGAGCCCCCCAAAGAGAGAGGTCCAGAGGACGCGGTCACCAGGACGACTGAGCCCCCCAAAGAGAAAGGTCCGGAGGATGCGGTCACCAGGACGACTGAGCCCCCCAAAGAGAGAGGTCCGGAGGATGCGGTCACCAGGACGACTGAGCCCCCCAAAGAGAGAGGTCCGGAGGATGCGGTCACAAGGACGACTGAGCGCCTTAAAGAGAGAGGTCCGGAGGATGCGGTCACCAGGATGACTAAGCCCCCCAAGACAGATGTCCGGAGGATGCGGTCACTAGGACGGCTGAACCCCCCCAAAGAGAGAGGTCCAGAGGATGCGGTCACCAGGACGACTGAGCGCCCCAAAGAGAGAGGTCCGGAGGATGCGGTCACCAGGACAACTGAGCCCCCCAAAGAGAGAGGTCCACAGGATGTGGCCACCAGCACGACTGAGCCCTCCAAAGAGAGAGGTCCAGAGGATGCGGTCACCAGGACGACTGAGCCCCCCAAAGAGAGAGGTCCGGAGGATGAGGTCACCAGGACGACTGAGCCCCCCAAAGAGAGAGGTCCGGAGGATGAGGTCACCAGGACGACTGAGCCCCCCAAAGAGAGAGGTCCGGAGGATGCGGTCACCAGGACGACTGAGCCCCCCAAAGAGAGGGGTCCGGAGGATGCGGTCACCAGCACGACTGAGCCCTCCAAAGAGAGAGGTCCAGAGGATGTGGCCACCAGCACGACTGAGCCCTCCAAAGAGAGAGGTCCAGAGGATGCGGTCACCAGGACGACTGAGCCCCCCAAAGAGAGAGGTTCGGAGGATGCAGTCACCAGGACGACTGAGCCCCCCAAAGAGAGAGGTCCGGAGGATGCGGTCACCAGGACGACTGAGCCCCCCAAAGAGAGAGGTCCGGAGGATGCGGTCACCAGGACGACTGAGCCCCCCAAAGAGAGAGGTTCGGAGGATGCAGTCACCAGGACAACTGAGCCCTCCAAAGAGAGAGGTCCAGAGGATGCGGTCACCAGGACGACTGAGCCCCCCAAAGAGAGAGGTTCGGAGGATGCAGTCACCAGGACGACTGAGCCTCCAAAGAGAGAGGTCCAGAGGATGCGGTCACCAGGACGACTGAGCCCCCCAAAGAGAGAGGTCCGGAGGATGCGGTCACCAGGACAACTGAGCCCCCCAAAGAGAGAGGTCCGGAGGATGCGGTCACCAGAACGACTGAGCCCCCCAAAGAGAGAGGTCCGGAGGATGCGGTCACCAGCACGACTGAGCCCTCCAAAGAGAGAGGTCCAGAGGATGTGGCCACCAGCACGACTGAGCCCTCCAAAGAGAGAGGTCCAGAGGATGCGGTCACCAGGACGACTGAGCCCCCCAAAGAGAGAGGTTCGGAGGATGCAGTCACCAGGACGACTGAGCCCCCCAAAGAGAGAGGTCCGGAGGATGCGGTCACCAGGACGACTGAGCCCCCCAAAGAGAGAGGTCCGGAGGATGCGGTCACCAGGACGACTGAGCCCCCCAAAGAGAGAGGTTCGGAGGATGCAGTCACCAGGACGACTGAGCCCTCCAAAGAGAGAGGTCCAGAGGATGCGGTCACCAGGACGACTGAGCCCCCCAAAGAGAGAGGTTCGGAGGATGCAGTCACCAGGACGACTGAGCCCCTCAAAGAGAGAGGTTCGGAGGATGCAGTCACCAGGACGACTGAGCCCCTCAAAGAGAGAGGTTCGGAGGATGCAGTCACCAGGACGACTGAGCCCCCCAAAGAGAGAGGTCCAGAGGATGCGGTCACCAGGACGACTGAGCCCCCCAAAGAGAGAGGTTCGGAGGATGCAGTCACCAGGACGACTGAGCCCCCCAAAGAGAGAGGTCCGGAGGATGCGGTCACCAGGACGACTGAGCCCCCCAAAGAGAGAGGTTCGGAGGATGCGGTCACCAGGACGACTGAGCCCCCCAAAGAGAGAGGTCCGGAGGATGCGGTCACCAGGACGACTGAGCCCCCCAAAGAGAGAGGTCCGGAGGATGCGGTCACCAGCACGACTGAGCCCTCCAAAGAGAGAGGTCCAGAGGATGCGGTCACCAGGACGACTGAGCCCCCCAAAGAGAGAGGTTCGGAGGATGCAGTCACCAGGACGACTGAGGCCCCCAAAGAGAGAGGTTCGGAGGATGCAGTCACCAGGACGACTGAGCCCCCCAAAGAGAGAGGTCCGGAGGATGCGGTCACCAGGACGACTGAGCCCCCCAAAGAGAGAGGTTCGGAGGATGCGGTCACCAGGACGACTGAGCCCCCCAAAGAGAGAGGTTCGGAGGATGCAGTCACCAGGACGACTGAGCCCCCCAAAGAGAGAGGTCCGGAGGATGCGGTCACCAGGACGACTGAGCCCCCCAAAGAGAGAGGTCCGGAGGATGCGGTCACCAGGACGACTGAGCCCCCCAAAGAGAGAGGTTCGGAGGATGCAGTCACCAGGACGACTGAGCCCTCCAAAGAGAGAGGTCCAGAGGATGCGGTCACCAGGACGACTGAGCCCCCCAAAGAGAGAGGTTCGGAGGATGCAGTCACCAGGACGACTGAGCCTCCAAAGAGAGAGGTCCAGAGGATGCGGTCACCAGGACGACTGAGCCCCCCAAAGAGAGAGGTCCGGAGGATGCGGTCACCAGGACGACTGAGCCCCCCAAAGAGAGAGGTCCGGAGGATGCGGTCACCAGGACGACTGAGCCCCCCAAAGAGAGAGGTCCGGAGGATGCGGTCACCAGCACGACTGAGCCCTCCAAAGAGAGAGGTCCAGAGGATGTGGCCACCAGCACGACTGAGCCCTCCAAAGAGAGAGGTCCAGAGGATGCGGTCACCAGGACGACTGAGCCCCCCAAAGAGAGAGGTTCGGAGGATGCAGTCACCAGGACGACTGAGCCCCCCAAAGAGAGAGGTCCGGAGGATGCGGTCACCAGGACGACTGAGCCCCCCAAAGAGAGAGGTCCGGAGGATGCGGTCACCAGGACGACTGAGCCCCCCAAAGAGAGAGGTTCGGAGGATGCAGTCACCAGGACGACTGAGCCCTCCAAAGAGAGAGGTCCAGAGGATGCGGTCACCAGGACGACTGAGCCCCCCAAAGAGAGAGGTTCGGAGGATGCAGTCACCAGGACGACTGAGCCCCCCAAAGAGAGAGGTTCGGAGGATGCAGTCACCAGGACGACTGAGCCCCCCAAAGAGAGAGGTCCGGAGGATGCGGTCACCAGGACGACTGAGCCCCTCAAAGAGAGAGGTTCGGAGGATGCAGTCACCAGGACGACTGAGCCCCTCAAAGAGAGAGGTTCGGAGGATGCAGTCACCAGGACGACTGAGCCCCTCAAAGAGAGAGGTTCGGAGGATGCAGTCACCAGGACGACTGAGCCCCCCAAAGAGAGAGGTCCGGAGGATGCGGTCACCAGGACGACTGAGCCCCCCAAAGAGAGAGGTCCGGAGGATGCGGTCACCAGCACGACTGAGCCCTCCAAAGAGAGAGGTCCAGAGGATGCGGTCACCAGGACGACTGAGCCCCCCAAAGAGAGAGGTTCGGAGGATGCAGTCACCAGGACGACTGAGGCCCCCAAAGAGAGAGGTTCGGAGGATGCAGTCACCAGGACGACTGAGCCCCCCAAAGAGAGAGGTCCGGAGGATGCGGTCACCAGGACGACTGAGCCCCCCAAAGAGAGAGGTTCGGAGGATGCGGTCACCAGGACGACTGAGCCCCCCAAAGAGAGAGGTTCGGAGGATGCGGTCACCAGGACGACTGAGCCCCCCAAAGAGAGAGGTTCGGAGGATGCAGTCACCAGGACGACTGAGCCCCCCAAAGAGAGAGGTCCGGAGGATGCGGTCACCAGGACGACTGAGCCCCCCAAAGAGAGAGGTTCGGAGGATGCAGTCACCAGGACGACTGAGCCCTCCAAAGAGAGAGGTCCAGAGGATGCGGTCACCAGGACGACTGAGCCCCCCAAAGAGAGAGGTCCGGAGGATGCGGTCACCAGGACGACTGAGCCCCCCAAAGAGAGAGGTCCGGAGGATGCAGTCACCAGGACGACTGAGCGCCCCAATCCTGAGCTGAGCTGTAAGGGCGAAGACATAGCGACCTCCCGAGAACTTAGGTGTTTGCACTCAGATGGCAGATAATAGTGGAGGGTCCGCAGATAATAGTGGAGGGTCCGCAGATAATAGTGGAGGGTCCGCAGATAATAGTGGAGGGTCCACAGATAATAGTCAAGTGTCCGCAGATACTAGTGGAGGGTCCGCAGATACTAGTGGAGGGTCCGCAGATAATAGTCAAGGGTCCATAGATAATAGTGGAGGGTCCGCAGATAATAGTGGAGGGTCCGCAGATAGTAGTGGAGGGTCTGCAGATAATAGTGGAGGGTCCGCAGATAATAGTGGAGGGTTTGCAGATAATAGTGGAGGGTCCGCAGATAATAGTGAAGGGTCCATAGATAATAGTGGAGGGTCCACAGATAATAGTGAAGGGTCCGCAGATAATAGTGGAGGGTCTGCAGATAATAGTGGAGGGTCCGCAGATACTAGTGGAGGGTCCGCAGATAATAGTCAAGGGTCCGCAGATACTAGTGGAGGGTCCATAGATAATAGTGGAGGATCCGCAGATAATAGTGGAGGGTCTGCAGATAATAGTGGAGGGTCCGCAGATAATAGTGGAGGGTCTGCAGATAATAGTGGAGGGTCCGCAGATAATAGTGGAGGGTCCGCAGATACTAGTGGAGGGTCTGCAGATAATAGTGGAGGGTCTGCAGATAATAGTGGAGGGTCTGCAGATACTAGTGGAGGGTCTGCAGATAATAGTGGAGGGTCTGCAGATACTAGTGGAGGGTCTGCAGATAATAGTGGAGGGTCTGCAGATAATAGTGGAGGGTCCGCAGATACTAGTGGAGGGTCCGCAGATACTAGTGGAGGGTCCGCAGATAATAGTGGAGGGTCCACAGATAATAGTCAAGTGTCCGCAGATAATAGTGGAGGGTCCGCAGATAATAGTGGAGGGTCCACAGATAATAGTCAAGTGTCCGCAGATAATAGTGGAGGGTCCGCAGATAGTAGTGGAGGGTCCGCAGATAATAGTGGAGGGTCTGCAGATAATAGTGGAGGGTCCACAGATAATAGTCAAGTGTCCGCAGATAATAGTGGAGGGTCCGCAGATAGTAGTGGAGGGTCTGCAGATAATAGTGGAGGGTCCGCAGATAATAGTGGAGGGTCTGCAGATAATAGTGGAGGGTCTGCAGATAATAGTGGAGGGTCTGCAGATAATAGTGGAGGGTCCACAGATAATTGTCAAGTGTCCGCAGATAATAGTGGAGGGTCCGCAGATAGTAGTGGAGGGTCTGCAGATAATAGTGGAGGGTCCGCAGATACTAGTGGAGGGTCCGCAGATAATAGTGGAGGGTCCGCAGATAATAGTGGAGGGTCTGCAGATAATAGTGGAGGGTCCGCAGATAATAGTGGAGGGTCCACAGATAATAGTCAAGTGTCCGCAGATAATAGTGGAGGGTCTGCAGATAATAGTGGAGGGTCCGCAGATAATAGTGGAGGGTCCGCAGATAATAGTGGAGGGTCCACAGATAATAGTCAAGTGTCCGCAGATAATAGTGGAGGGTCTGCAGATAATAGTGGAGGGTCTGCAGATAATAGTGGAGGGTCCGCAGATAATAGTGGAGGGTCCACAGATAATAGTCAAGTGTCCGCAGATAATAGTGGAGGGTCTGCAGATAATAGTGGAGGGTCCACAGATAATAGTCAAGTGTCCGCAGATACTAGTGGAGGGTCCGCAGATAATAGTCAAGGGTCCGCAGATAATAGTGGAGGGTCCGCAGATAATAGTGGAGGGTCTGCAGATAATAGTGGAGGGTCTGCAGATAATAGTGGAGGGTCCGCAGATAATAGTGAAGGGTCCGCAGATAATAGTGGAGGGTCTGCAGATAATAGTGGAGGGTCCGCAGATACTAGTGGAGGGTCCGCAGATACTAGTGGAGGGTCCGCAGATAATAGTGGAGGGTCCGCAGATAATAGTCAAGTGTCCGCAGATAATAGTGGAGGGTCTGCAGATAATAGTGGAGGGTCCGCAGATAATAGTGGAGGGTCCACAGATAATAGTCAAGTGTCCGCAGATAATAGTGGAGGGTCTGCAGATAATAGTGGAGGGTCTGCAGATAATAGTGGAGGGTCCGCAGATAATAGTGAAGGGTCCATAGATAATAGTGGAGGATCTGCAGATAATAGTGAAGGGTCCGCAGATAATAGTGGAGGGTCCGCAGATACTAGTGGAGGGTCCGCAGATAATAGTGAAGGGTCCGCAGATAATAGTGAAGGGTCCATAGATAATAGTGGAGGGTCCGCAGATACTAGTGGAGGGTCCGCAGATAATAGTGGAGGGTCCGCAGATAATAGTGGAGGGTCCACAGATAATAGTCAAGTGTCCGCAGATACTAGTGGAGGGTCCGCAGATACTAGTGGAGGGTCCGCAGATAATAGTCAAGGGTCCGCAGATAATAGTGGAGGGTCCGCAGATAATAGTGGAGGGTCCGCAGATAATAGTCAAGGGTCCATAGATAATAGTGGAGGATCCGCAGATAATAGTGGAGGGTCTGCAGATAATAGTGGAGGGTCCGCAGATACTAGTGGAGGGTCCGCAGATACTAGTGGAGGGTCCGCAGATAATAGTCAAGGGTCCATAGATAATAGTGGAGGGTCCACAGATAATAGTCAAGGGTCCATAGATAATAGTGGAGGATCCGCAGATAATAGTGAAGGGTCCGCAGATAATAGTGGAGGGTCCACAGATAATAGTGGAGGGTCCGCAGATACTAGTGGAGGGTCCGCAGATACTAGTGGAGGGTCCGCAGATAATAGTCAAGGGTCCGCAGATAATAGTGGAGGGTCCGCAGATAATAGTGGAGGGTCTGCAGATAATAGTGGAGGGTCCGCAGATACTAGTGGAGGGTCCGCAGATACTAGTGGAGGGTCCGCAGATAATAGTGGAGGGTCCGCAGATAATAGTGGAGGGTCTGCAGATAATAGTGGAGGGTCTGCAGATAATAGTGGAGGGTCTGCAGATAATAGTGGAGGGTCCGCAGATACTAGTGGAGGGTCCGCAGATACTAGTGGAGGGTCCGCAGATAATAGTGGAGGGTCCGCAGATAATAGTGGAGGGTCCACAGATAATAGTCAAGTGTCCGCAGATAATAGTGGAGGGTCTGCAGATTATAGTGGAGGGTCTGCAGATAATAGTGGAGGGTCTGCAGATAATAGTGGAGGGTCCGCAGATAATAGTGAAGGGTCCGCAGATAATAGTGGAGGGTCCGCAGATACTAGTGGAGGGTCCGCAGATAATAGTGAAGGGTCCGCAGATAATAGTGAAGGGTCCATAGATAATAGTGGAGGGTCCGCAGATACTAGTGGAGGGTCCGCAGATAATAGTGGAGGGTCCGCAGATACTAGTGGAGGGTCCGCAGATACTAGTGGAGGGTCCGCAGATACTAGTGGAGGGTCCACAGATAATAGTGGAGGGTCCGCAGATAATAGTGGAGGGTCCACAGATAATAGTCAAGTGTCTGCAGATACTAGTGGAGGGTCCGCAGATAATAGTCAAGGGTCCGCAGATAATAGTGGAGGGTCCGCAGACAATAGTGGAGGGTCCGCAGATAATAGTGGAGGGTCCACAGATAATAGTGGAGGGTCCGCAGATAATAGTCAAGGGTCCATAGATAATAGTGGAGGATCCGCAGATAATAGTGGAGGGTCTGCAGATAATAGTGGAGGGTCCGCAGATACTAGTGGAGGGTCCGCAGATACTAGTGGAGGGTCCGCAGATAATAGTCAAGGGTCCATAGATAATAGTGGAGGATCCGCAGATAATAGTGAAGGGTCCGCAGATACTAGTGGAGGGTCCGCAGATACTAGTGGAGGGTCCGCAGATACTAGTGGAGGGTCCGCAGATACTAGTGGAGGGTCCGCAGATAATAGTCAAGGGTCCATAGATAATAGTCAAGGGTCCATAGATAATAGTGGAGGATCCGCAGATAATAGTGAAGGGTCCGCAGATACTAGTGGAGGGTCCGCAGATAATAGTCAAGGGTCCATAGATAATAGTGGAGGGTCTGCAGATAATAGTGGAGGGTCCGCAGATAATAGTGAAGGGTCCGCAGATACTAGTGGAGGGTCCGCAGATAATAGTCAAGGGTCCATAGATAATAGTGAAGGGTCTGCAGATAATAGTGGAGGGTCCGCAGATAATAGTGAAGGGTCCGCAGATAATAGTGGAGGGTCCGCAGATAATAGTGAAGGGTCCGCAGATAATAGTGGAGGGTCCGCAGATAATAGTGGAGGGTCCGCAGATAATAGTCAAGGGTCCATAGATAATAGTGGAGGGTCCGCAGATAATAGTCAAGTGTCCGCAGATACTAGTGGAGGGTCCGCAGATACTAGTGGAGGGTCCGCAGATAATAGTCAAGGGTCCGCAGATAATAGTGGAGGGTCCGCAGACAATAGTGGAGGGTCCGCAGATAATAGTGGAGGGTCCACAGATAATAGTGGAGGGTCCGCAGATAATAGTCAAGGGTCCATAGATAATAGTGGAGGATCCGCAGATAATAGTGGAGGGTCTGCAGATAATAGTGGAGGGTCCGCAGATAATAGTGGAGGGTCCACAGATAATAGTGGAGGGTCCGCAGATAATAGTCAAGGGTCCATAGATAATAGTGGAGGATCCGCAGATACTAGTGGAGGGTCCGCAGATACTAGTGGAGGGTCCGCAGATAATAGTCAAGGGTCCATAGATAATAGTGGAGGGTCCGCAGATAATAGTCAAGGGTCCATAGATAATAGTGGAGGGTCTGCAGATAATAGTGGAGGGTCTGCAGATAATAGTGGAGGATCCGCAGATACTAGTGGAGGGTCCGCAGATAATAGTGGAGGGTCCACAGATAATAGTCAAGTGTCCGCAGATACTAGTGGAGGGTCCGCAGATACTAGTGGAGGGTCCGCAGATAATAGTCAAGGGTCCGCAGATAATAGTGGAGGGTCCGCAGATAATAGTGGAGGGTCCGCAGATAGTAGTGGAGGGTCTGCAGATAATAGTGGAGGGTCCGCAGATAATAGTGGAGGGTCCGCAGATAGTAGTGGAGGGTCTGCAGATAATAGTGGAGGGTCCGCAGATAATAGTGGAGGGTTTGCAGATAATAGTGGAGGGTCCGCAGATAATAGTGAAGGGTCCATAGATAATAGTGGAGGGTCCACAGATAATAGTGAAGGGTCCGCAGATAATAGTGGAGGGTCTGCAGATAATAGTGGAGGGTCCGCAGATACTAGTGGAGGGTCCGCAGATAATAGTCAAGGGTCCGCAGATAATAGTGGAGGGTCCATAGATAATAGTGGAGGATCCGCAGATAATAGTGGAGGGTCTGCAGATAATAGTGGAGGGTCCGCAGATACTAGTGGAGGGTCCATAGATAATAGTGGAGGGTCTGCAGATAATAGTGGAGGGTCTGCAGATAATAGTGGAGGGTCTGCAGATAATAGTGGAGGGTCCGCAGATAATAGTGGAGGGTCTGCAGATAATAGTGGAGGGTCCGCAGATAATAGTGGAGGGTCCGCAGATACTAGTGGAGGGTCTGCAGATAATAGTGGAGGGTCTGCAGATAATAGTGGAGGGTCTGCAGATACTAGTGGAGGGTCTGCAGATAATAGTGGAGGGTCTGCAGATACTAGTGGAGGGTCTGCAGATAATAGTGGAGGGTCTGCAGATAATAGTGGAGGGTCCGCAGATACCAGTGGAGGGTCCGCAGATACTAGTGGAGGGTCCGCAGATAATAGTGGAGGGTCCACAGATAATAGTCAAGTGTCCGCAGATAATAGTGGAGGGTCTGCAGATAATAGTGGAGGGTCCGCAGATAATAGTGGAGGGTCTGCAGATAATAGTGGAGGGTCCACAGATAATAGTCAAGTGTCCGCAGATAATAGTGGAGGGTCTGCAGATAATAGTGGAGGGTCTGCAGATAATAGTGGAGGGTCCGCAGATAATAGTGGAGGGTCCACAGATAATAGTCAAGTGTCCGCAGATAATAGTGGAGGGTCCGCAGATAATAGTGGAGGGTCTGCAGATAATAGTGGAGGGTCCGCAGATAATAGTGGAGGGTCTGCAGATAATAGTGGAGGGTCCACAGATAATAGTCAAGTGTCCGCAGATAATAGTGGAGGGTCTGCAGATAATAGTGGAGGGTCTGCAGATAATAGTGGAGGGTCCGCAGATAATAGTGGAGGGTCCACAGATAATAGTCAAGTGTCCGCAGATAATAGTGGAGGGTCCGCAGATAGTAGTGGAGGGTCCGCAGATAATAGTGGAGGGTCTGCAGATAATAGTGGAGGGTCCGCAGATACTAGTGGAGGGTCCGCAGATAATAGTGGAGGGTCCGCAGATAATAGTGGAGGGTCTGCAGATAATAGTGGAGGGTCCGCAGATAATAGTGGAGGGTCCACAGATAATAGTCAAGTGTCCGCAGATAATAGTGGAGGGTCTGCAGATAATAGTGGAGGGTCCGCAGATAATAGTGGAGGGTCCGCAGATAATAGTGGAGGGTCCACAGATAATAGTCAAGTGTCCGCAGATAATAGTGGAGGGTCTGCAGATAATAGTGGAGAGTCCGCAGATAATAGTGGAGGATCCGCAGATAGTAGTGGAGGGTCCACAGATAATAGTGGAGGGTCCGCAGATAGTAGTGAAGGGTCCGCAGATAATAGTGGAGGGTCTGCAGATAATAGTGGAGAGTCCGCAGATAATAGTGGAGGATCCGCAGATAGTAGTGGAGGGTCCACAGATAATAGTGGAGGATCCGCAGATAGTAGTGAAGGGTCCGCAGATAATAGTGGAGGGTCCACAGATAATAGTCAAGTGTCCGCAGATAATAGTGGAGGGTCTGCAGATAATAGTGGAGGGTCCACAGATAATAGTCAAGTGTCCGCAGATACTAGTGGAGGGTCCGCAGATAATAGTCAAGGGTCCGCAGATAATAGTGGAGGGTCCGCAGATAATAGTGGAGGGTCTGCAGATAATAGTCAAGTGTCCGCAGATAATAGTGGAGGGTCTGCAGATAATAGTGGAGGGTCCACAGATAATAGTCAAGTGTCCGCAGATACTAGTGGAGGGTCCGCAGATAATAGTCAAGGGTCCGCAGATAATAGTGGAGGGTCCGCAGATAATAGTGGAGGGTCTGCAGATAATAGTGGAGGGTCTGCAGATAATAGTGGAGGGTCCGCAGATAATAGTGAAGGGTCCGCAGATAATAGTGGAGGGTCTGCAGATAATAGTGGAGGGTCCGCAGATACTAGTGGAGGGTCCGCAGATACTAGTGGAGGGTCCGCAGATAATAGTGGAGGGTCCGCAGATAATAGTGGAGGGTCCACAGATAATAGTCAAGTGTCCGCAGATAATAGTGGAGGGTCTGCAGATAATAGTGGAGGGTCCGCAGATAATAGTGGAGGGTCCACAGATAATAGTCAAGTGTCCGCAGATAATAGTGGAGGGTCTGCAGATAATAGTGGAGGGTCCGCAGATAATAGTGAAGGGTCCATAGATAATAGTGGAGGGTCCGCAGATAATAGTGAAGGGTCCGCAGATAATAGTGGAGGGTCCGCAGATACTAGTGGAGGGTCCGCAGATAATAGTGAAGGGTCCGCAGATAATAGTGAAGGGTCCATAGATAATAGTGGAGGGTCCGCAGATACTAGTGGAGGGTCCGCAGATAATAGTGGAGGGTCCGCAGATAATAGTGGAGGGTCCACAGATAATAGTCAAGTGTCCGCAGATACTAGTGGAGGGTCCGCAGATACTAGTGGAGGGTCCGCAGATAATAGTCAAGGGTCCGCAGATAATAGTGGAGGGTCCGCAGATAATAGTGGAGGGTCCGCAGATAATAGTGGAGGGTCCGCAGATAATAGTGGAGGGTCCGCAGATAATAGTCAAGGGTCCATAGATAATAGTGGAGGATCCGCAGATAATAGTGAAGGGTCCGCAGATAATAGTGGAGGGTCTGCAGATAATAGTGGAGGGTCCGCAGATACTAGTGGAGGGTCCGCAGATACTAGTGGAGGGTCCGCAGATAATAGTCAAGGGTCCATAGATAATAGTGGAGGGTCCACAGATAATAGTCAAGGGTCCATAGATAATAGTGGAGGGTCCACAGATAATAGTCAAGGGTCCATAGATAATAGTGGAGGATCCGCAGATAATAGTGAAGGATCCGCAGATAATAGTGGAGGGTCCACAGATAATAGTGGAGGGTCCGCAGATACTAGTGGAGGGTCCGCAGATACTAGTGGAGGGTCCGCAGATAATAGTCAAGGGTCCGCAGATAATAGTGGAGGGTCCGCAGATAATAGTGGAGGGTCTGCAGATAATAGTGGAGGGTCCGCAGATACTAGTGGAGGGTCCGCAGATACTAGTGGAGGGTCCGCAGATACTAGTGGAGGGTCCGCAGATAATAGTGGAGGGTCCGCAGATAATAGTGGAGGGTCTGCAGATAATAGTGGAGGGTCTGCAGATAATAGTGGAGGGTCCGCAGATACTAGTGGAGGGTCCGCAGATACTAGTGGAGGGTCCGCAGATAATAGTGGAGGGTCCGCAGATAATAGTGGAGGGTCCACAGATAATAGTCAAGTGTCCGCAGATAATAGTGGAGGGTCTGCAGATTATAGTGGAGGGTCTGCAGATAATAGTGGAGGGTCCGCAGATAATAGTGAAGGGTCCATAGATAATAGTGGAGGATCCGCAGATAATAGTGAAGGGTCCGCAGATAATAGTGGAGGGTCCGCAGATACTAGTGGAGGGTCCGCAGATAATAGTGAAGGGTCCGCAGATAATAGTGAAGGGTCCATAGATAATAGTGGAGGGTCCGCAGATACTAGTGGAGGGTCCGCAGATAATAGTGGAGGGTCCGCAGATACTAGTGGAGGGTCCGCAGATACTAGTGGAGGGTCCGCAGATACTAGTGGAGGGTCCACAGATAATAGTGGAGGGTCCGCAGATAATAGTGGAGGGTCCACAGATAATAGTCAAGTGTCCGCAGATACTAGTGGAGGGTCCGCAGATAATAGTCAAGGGTCCGCAGATAATAGTGGAGGGTCCGCAGACAATAGTGGAGGGTCCGCAGATAATAGTGGAGGGTCCACAGATAATAGTGGAGGGTCCGCAGATAATAGTCAAGGGTCCATAGATAATAGTGGAGGATCCGCAGATAATAGTGGAGGGTCTGCAGATAATAGTGGAGGGTCTGCAGATAATAGTGGAGGGTCCGCAGATACTAGTGGAGGGTCCGCAGATACTAGTGGAGGGTCCGCAGATAATAGTCAAGGGTCCATAGATAATAGTGGAGGGTCTGCAGATAATAGTGGAGGGTCTGCAGATAATAGTGGAGGGTCTGCAGATACTAGTGGAGGGTCCGCAGATACTAGTGGAGGGTCCGCAGATAATAGTCAAGGGTCCATAGATAATAGTGGAGGATCCGCAGATAATAGTGAAGGGTCCGCAGATACTAGTGGAGGGTCCGCAGATACTAGTGGAGGGTCCGCAGATACTAGTGGAGGGTCCGCAGATACTAGTGGAGGGTCCGCAGATAATAGTCAAGGGTCCATAGATAATAGTGGAGGGTCCACAGATAATAGTCAACGGTCCATAGATAATAGTGGAGGATCCGCAGATAATAGTGAAGGGTCCGCAGATACTAGTGGAGGGTCCGCAGATACTAGTGGAGGGTCCGCAGATAATAGTCAAGGGTCCATAGATAATAGTGGAGGGTCCACAGATAATAGTCAAGGGTCCATAGATAATAGTGGAGGGTCCGCAGATAATAGTGAAGGGTCTGCAGATAATAGTGGAGGGTCCGCAGATAATAGTGAAGGGTCCGCAGATAATAGTGGAGGGTCCGCAGATAATAGTGAAGGGTCCGCAGATAATAGTGGAGGGTCCGCAGATAATAGTGGAGGGTCCGCAGATAATAGTCAAGGGTCCATAGATAATAGTGGAGGGTCCGCAGATAATAGTCAAGTGTCCGCAGATACTAGTGGAGGGTCCGCAGATACTAGTGGAGGGTCCGCAGATAATAGTCAAGGGTCCGCAGATAATAGTGGAGGGTCCGCAGACAATAGTGGAGGGTCCGCAGATAATAGTGGAGGGTCCACAGATAATAGTGGAGGGTCCGCAGATAATAGTCAAGGGTCCATAGATAATAGTGGAGGATCCGCAGATAATAGTGGAGGGTCTGCAGATAATAGTGGAGGGTCCGCAGATACTAGTGGAGGGTCCGCAGATACTAGTGGAGGGTCCGCAGATAATAGTCAAGGGTCCATAGATAATAGTGGAGGGTCCGCAGATAATAGTCAAGGGTCCATAGATAATAGTGGAGGGTCTGCAGATAATAGTGAAGGGTCCGCAGATACTAGTGGAGGGTCCGCAGATACTAGTGGAGGGTCCGCAGATAATAGTCAAGGGTCCATAGATAATAGTGGAGGGTCCACAGATAATAGTCAAGGGTCCATAGATAATAGTGGAGGATCCGCAGATAATAGTCAAGGGTCCATAGATAATAGTGGAGGGTCCATAGATAATAGTGGAGGATCCGCAGATAATAGTGAAGGGTCCGCAGATACTAGTGGAGGGTCCGCAGATACTAGTGGAGGGTCCGCAGATAATAGTCAAGGGTCCATAGATAATAGTGGAGGGTCCACAGATAATAGTCAAGGGTCCATAGATAATAGTGGAGGATCCGCAGATAATAGTGGAGGGTCCGCAGATAATAGTGAAGGGTCCGCAGATAATAGTGGAGGGTCCGCAGATAATAGTGGAGGGTCCGCAGATAATAGTCAAGGGTCCATAGATAATAGTGGAGGGTCCGCAGATAATAGTGAAGGGTCCGCAGATAATAGTGGAGGGTCCGCAGATAATAGTGGAGGGTCCGCAGATAATAGTCAAGGGTCCATAGATAATAGTGGAGGATCCGCAGATAATAGTGAAGGGTCCGCAGATAATAGTGGAGGGTCCGCAGATAATAGTGGAGGGTCCGCAGATAATAGTCAAGGGTCCATAGATAATAGTGGAGGATCCGCAGATAATAGTGGAGGGTCCGCAGATAATAGTGGAGGGTCCGCAGATAATAGTGGAGGGTCCGCAGATAATAGTGGAGGGTCCATAGATAATAGTCAAGGGTCCATAGATAATAGTGGAGGGTCCGCAGATAATAGTGGAGGGTCCATAGATAATAGTCAAGGGTCCGCAGATAATAGTGGAGGATCCGCAGATAATAGTGGAGGGTCCGCAGATAATAGTCAAGGGTCCATAGATAATAGTGGAGGGTCCACAGATAATAGTCAAGGGTCCATAGATAATAGTGGAGGATCCGCAGATAATAGTGGAGGGTCTGCAGATAATAGTGGAGGGTCCGCAGATACTAGTGGAGGGTCCGCAGATACTAGTGGAGGGTCCGCAGATAATAGTCAAGGGTTCGCAGATAATAGTGGAGGGTCCGCAGATAATAGTCAAGGGTCCATAGATAATAGTGGAGGGTCCGCAGATAATAGTGGAGGGTCCGCAGATAATAGTCAAGGGTCCATAGATAATAGTGGAGGATCCGCAGATAATAGTGGAGGGTCCGCAAATAGTAGTCAAGGGTCCATAGATAATAGTGGAGGGTCTGCAGATAATAGTGGAGGGTCCGCAGATAGTAGTGGAGGGTCCGCAGATAATAGTGGAGGGTCCGCAGATAGTAGTGAAGGGTCCGCAGATAGTAGTGGAGGGTCCGCAGATAGTAGTGGAGGGTCCGCAGATAGTAGTGGAGGGTCCGCAGATAGTAGTGGAGGGTCCGCAGATAATAGTGGAGGGTCCACAGATAGTAGTCAAGGGTCCATAGATAATAGTGGAGGGTCCGCAGATAATAGTGGAGGGTCTGCAGATAATAGTGGAGGGTCCGCAGATAATAGTGAAGGGTCCGCAGATAATAGTGGAGGGTCCGCAGATAATAGTGAAGGGTCCGCAGATAATAGTGGAGGGTCCGCAGATAATAGTGGAGGGTCCGCAGATAATAGTCAAGGGTCCATAGATAATAGTGGAGGGTCCGCAGATAATAGTCAAGTGTCCGCAGATACTAGTGGAGGGTCCGCAGATACTAGTGGAGGGTCCGCAGATAATAGTCAAGGGTCCGCAGATAATAGTGGAGGGTCCGCAGACAATAGTGGAGGGTCCGCAGATAATAGTGGAGGGTCCACAGATAATAGTGGAGGGTCCGCAGATAATAGTCAAGGGTCCATAGATAATAGTGGAGGATCCGCAGATAATAGTGGAGGGTCTGCAGATAATAGTGGAGGGTCCGCAGATACTAGTGGAGGGTCCGCAGATACTAGTGGAGGGTCCGCAGATAATAGTCAAGGGTCCATAGATAATAGTGGAGGGTCCGCAGATAATAGTCAAGGGTCCATAGATAATAGTGGAGGGTCTGCAGATAATAGTGAAGGGTCCGCAGATACTAGTGGAGGGTCCGCAGATACTAGTGGAGGGTCCGCAGATAATAGTCAAGGGTCCATAGATAATAGTGGAGGGTCCACAGATAATAGTCAAGGGTCCATAGATAATAGTGGAGGATCCGCAGATAATAGTCAAGGGTCCATAGATAATAGTGGAGGGTCCATAGATAATAGTGGAGGATCCGCAGATAATAGTGAAGGGTCCGCAGATACTAGTGGAGGGTCCGCAGATACTAGTGGAGGGTCCGCAGATAATAGTCAAGGGTCCATAGATAATAGTGGAGGGTCCACAGATAATAGTCAAGGGTCCATAGATAATAGTGGAGGATCCGCAGATAATAGTGGAGGGTCCGCAGATAATAGTGAAGGGTCCGCAGATAATAGTGGAGGGTCCGCAGATAATAGTGGAGGGTCCGCAGATAATAGTCAAGGGTCCATAGATAATAGTGGAGGGTCCGCAGATAATAGTCAAGGGTCCATAGATAATAGTGGAGGATCCGCAGATAATAGTGAAGGGTCCGCAGATAATAGTGGAGGGTCCGCAGATAATAGTGGAGGGTCCGCAGATAATAGTCAAGGGTCCATAGATAATAGTGGAGGATCCGCAGATAATAGTGGAGGGTCCGCAGATAATAGTGGAGGGTCCGCAGATAATAGTGGAGGGTCCGCAGATAATAGTGGAGGGTCCATAGATAATAGTCAAGGGTCCATAGATAATAGTGGAGGATCCGCAGATAATAGTGGAGGGTCCATAGATAATAGTCAAGGGTCCGCAGATAATAGTGGAGGATCCGCAGATAATAGTGGAGGGTCCGCAGATAATAGTCAAGGGTCCATAGATAATAGTGGAGGGTCCACAGATAATAGTCAAGGGTCCATAGATAATAGTGGAGGATCCGCAGATAATAGTGAAGGGTCCGCAGATAATAGTGGAGGGTCTGCAGATAATAGTGGAGGGTCCGCAGATACTAGTGGAGGGTCCGCAGATACTAGTGGAGGGTCCGCAGATAATAGTCAAGGGTTCGCAGATAATAGTGGAGGGTCCGCAGATAATAGTCAAGGGTCCATAGATAATAGTGGAGGGTCCGCAGATAATAGTGGAGGGTCCGCAGATAATAGTCAAGGGTCCATAGATAATAGTGGAGGATCCGCAGATAATAGTGGAGGGTCCGCAGATAGTAGTCAAGGGTCCATAGATAATAGTGGAGGGTCTGCAGATAATAGTGGAGGGTCCGCAGATAGTAGTGGAGGGTCCGCAGATAATAGTGGAGGGTCCGCAGATAGTAGTGAAGGGTCCGCAGATAGTAGTGGAGGGTCCGCAGATAGTAGTGGAGGGTCCGCAGATAGTAGTGGAGGGTCCGCAGATAGTAGTGGAGGGTCCGCAGATAATAGTGGAGGGTCCACAGATAGTAGTCAAGGGTCCATAGATAATAGTGGAGGGTCCGCAGATAATAGTGGAGGGTCTGCAGATAATAGTGGAGGGTCCGCAGATAGTAGTCAAGGGTCCATAGATAATAGTGGAGGGTCCGCAGATAATAGTGGAGGATCCGCAGATAGTAGTGGAGGGTCCACAGATAGTAGTGGAGGATCCAGAGATAGTAGTGGAGGGTCCACAGATAGTAGTGGAGGATCCGCAGATAGTAGTGGAGGGTCCGCAGATAATAGTGGAGGGTCCACAGATAGTAGTCAAGGGTCCATAGATAATAGTGGAGGGTCCGCAGATAATAGTGGAGGGTCTGCAGATAATAGTGGAGGGTCCGCAGATAGTAGTCAAGGGTCCATAGATAATAGTGGAGGGTCTGCAGATAATAGTGGAGGATCCGCAGATAATAGTGGAGGGTCTGCAGATAGTAGTGAAGGGTCCGCAGATAGTAGTGGAGGGTCCTGTTATAGATTTTACAGCAGAGCTCAGGAGCGTCAGGCTGCATTTTGCTAGTTAAAGGGCTGTTCCATTGTTAATAAAGTGCTCCTCACACAGTATCATTCACGCACAATACCAGACTCTGTCAGCACTTACTTCCCTGGGTCTCTGCTTATCTGTTTTTTGTCTGCAGCAGTGACATCACATTGACAGCGCACATCACAGCTGCAGCCAGTCACTGACCTCCGCGGCTCGTGCCGTCTACATCTACATCACTCAGTAATTGGCTGCAGCGGTGATGTGTGCTATTGATGTGATGATGCTGCTGCAGCCAAATCACTGACAGAGAAGCAATAGCCAGCATCCAGCTCTGGACTGGCGGAAAGTGCCATCTGGACTGATGCTCGGGGCACTTTTTTAGGGTTTTATGTTGGCACATTTTCATTGATTGTCTTTTTTACTATTTTGGTGGTGCTGGATTACCATTTTTTATCTTTTTTTTACTTCTTTCCAAAGATGTGGCCTGGAGACTCTGTGCTTTACCACTTTTGATTTGTTGCAATTCCTGCATCTGTTTTGAGCTGCACATTGTCTTTCACTTCTGCGGCTCCAGTCCTGACTGACAGCATCCCATGAAACCAATTCCCCATTGCTGGGCCGTGGACTATCACTTTATCACGTCTGCTGCCACTTCCTTAGCTCTGTTTTTTCAGGTCCCATGATTTGAGTTTGCTCCTCCTGTGGCCGTTCTGCCACCACATCTTCCATTGTTACACCCGGATCTCCCTGCTGCACCAGCGACCTCTGTCCGTGCCGCACATCAAATGCTCATCTGGACCAAGGCCTTTGAATTTGTCCCTAACCAGGTGAGACTTAAACTATTTCAGACACCAGACCTTAACATTTTTTCACACTGATACTCAGAAATGTATTTTGACTTCAGACCAAGCACTAAAATAATTTCCGAAATTAGATCAGACCCCAAAATTAATTCAGACGATAAACCCGATAAAAAACATCATTCAGACCTCAGCCCAGATAACTGTCATTAGAAACCTCAAATCAAAGCAGAAAATAAAATAAAAACAACATTCAGATCCCGGCTGTGGTATTTACCACCAAAGTTTTCCTAAATCCTAAAATGCCATATGGAAATGGGTCTTCTTCATACGCGTTTTGGAAATAGCAAACACATGTCACATGCAGTTTTGCACAAACTTCGCCAACTGTCATGGCGGCGTCAGTCTCTGTTCACATTGCAGATTCTGACACTCCGCCCGATGGTTTCTCTGGTGTCTGGGATCAACACAGGCAGACTCGGGCGTCGACCTGCTGTGTGCTTTACTTTATTCTTTGTTGGTCTGTGAGGTGTGGTGTCCCAGACTGTCTGGTGAAAATGTGTCTTTTTGCTTGTTGTGCTGTTGTGGAGTTTACTTCTGTTGTCTTGTTGCTTCCTTCCTGCTCTTGTTTTCCTCTGAATCTCTAATTGTCTCTACCTATATGTGTATGTGCTGTGTGACAGTTTTAGTTGCCCCTGTCTATCTATTTTTGTGGGTTTCACCACACTCCTTTCCTGTACCTCCCAGGGGGAGGGGAAGAGGGAATAAGATCAGGTTATGGTCAGTAGCAGGGCCAGCAAAGAGACTCAGGCCTCTCTACCATTAGGAGTATCCCTGTGGTTAGGGACAGCATAGGGCCCCCTAGCGTGCGAGTCAGCTCATTTCTGTGTTTCATCACACACCTGTCCCATACCTCCCTGGGGTGAGTTAAAGGGGGAGTTAGATCAGGACTGTTCAGGAGCAGGACCAAGAAGGAGGCTCAGACCACTCCACTCTTAGTAGTATCCCTGTTGTTAGGGACAGTGTTAGGCCCCACTAGCTTGAAGCTCAGCTCATTTCTGTGGGTTTCATCACACACCTATCCCATACCTCCCTGGGGTGAAGTAAAGGGGGAGTTTGATCAGGACTGTTCAGGAACAGGACCGGGAAGGAGGCTCAGGCCTCTCCACCATTAGGAGTATCCCTGTGGTTAGAGAGAGTGTAGTGCCTCCTAGCTAGAAGGACAGATTAGAAGCCCCTGTTTCCCGCTATCCCATAATCATTGTGACAACGCAACTGGGTCCCATCACGTTGAGGACCATAATCTGACACTGATAAGAAGTAGGACCTCAGGAAGTAGATTCACTAATTCATAATGTAGACTCTACTGCCGGTCATCACTACACACCGGCTGATGGCATGGGTCACACGGCGGAGGGCCCCGATACTGCTGTTGGGGCCCACAATATCCACACTACACCTTTATTTTTGTGTTTCACCTGCTTTAGACACTTCAGCTGCTCAGCCCTCCAGTTACCATCATGGGGGATTCGCAGCGCCCCTCGCTTCTCCTGCCACCAATATGTGCATGTTCTGCGCTGACATCAGCCGAGCGGACAGTGAAGCAATCTCCTCTGAACGGAGATTATCGATAAAAAGAAAACAATCGAGTGTTTGCTTTCGCTTCCATCACTAGATCCCCCTGAACTAACAGAGGAAATCCCCGGAATGTTCGTGTTTCTTCCATTGTTGTGAAGATTCTAGGAATGATTACAGGGAATTATATAATACTGTGGATAATCCCGCTGTGACCCCGTCTTCCTGACAGATCACCTGATCGGGGGTCACAAACATCGACCCCACACGACACAGCGCAGGTCGGCTGAAGAACCGGAAAACTTCATGGTGGGATCGGAACAAGAACGTGACCTTCACTGATACATTATATCTTATGTATTGGTAACGTTTGTATCATTATTGTGATTCTGCTCTTATGTACAGAAATGTAACCATTAATAGGGAGGTCCCATAAATAAAAAACTGGGGGGGTCAACCCCGGGGCAGCGCTCCTGGAAAGTGCAAGGAGCGATGGCGGCTCATACACACCAAGGCTCCATCTACACCGGGGATTCTCAGACTCTGGGATCTCTCAGGGGCGCAGTTGTTGAGCCCCTAATAAATATATATATGGGGACTTTTGTTTCGATTTATGGGACACCCTCTTTAAGTATTTTGAAAAGTAAAGAAAAAAGTTTACAGGAGTTATCCTATGTTATAATGGATAAAGTTGTTTTTAAAATTAATTACATAGTTTTTTCTTTTTACCAGCTATACATAGGCAGCAGCATTGATCTAGTGTGCACACCATGTGGGGACCACGGTGGAGATACAGGGAACCTGGGAATATTCTTAATTGTTCATTTACAAAACCACAGAAATAATGTTTTGTGGATAATTAGGAAACATAACCAAGATCAGCAGAATGTAATCATCTGGGAAACGCTTTTCTCATCCTCTTTTGTCATTAGTTTAGAATTTCTGTAAAATATCAGACAGCTCTCAAGATCGGGGAGCAATGACCATGGCCAAGAGCCTGAGATCAAGCTGCGTGAGAAGGTCCGTGATGTGATGGAATAACCAGCGATAGCAGAAGACTCTGAGAGCAAGGAGCAGTGCAGTCCGGCTAAGGGGACAAGATTAGCAAGAAAGAGGACGGCCAGAAGGAAAGAGTCTCATCAGAGAGAAAGAGAACAACCATTGAGAAAGTGAACGGCCAGAAGGAAAGAGACTGGCCAAGGAGAAAGAGACTGGCCAGGGAGAAGGAGACCAGCCAGGGAGAAAGAGATCGGCCAGGGAGAAAGAGATCGGCCAGGGAGAAAGAGACCGGCCAGGGAGAAGGAGACCAGCCAGGGAGAAAGAGATCGGCCAGGGAGAAAGAGACCGGCCAGGGAGAAAGAGACCGGCCAGAGAGACAGAGACCAGCCAGAGAGACAGAGACCAGCCAGAAGGAAAGTGTCTCATCAGAGAGAAAGAGAACAACCATTGAGAAAGTGAACGGCCAGAAGGAAAGAGAATGGCCAGGGAGAAAGAGATCGGCCAGGGAGAAGGAGACCAGCCAAAGGAAGGTTACCTACAGGGAATCGAAAACTGGCCAGTGAGAGAGTCCAGCCAGGGAGAAAATGACTGGCCAGGGAGAAGGAGACCGGCCAGGGAGAAAATGACTGGCCAGGGAGAAGGAGACCGGCCAAGGAGAAAATGACTGGCCAGGGAGAAGGAGACCGGCCAGGGAGAAAGAGACCGGCCAGGGAGAAAGAGACCGGCCAGGGAGAAAGAGACCGGCCAGGGAGAAAGAGACCGGCCATGGAGAAGGAGACCGGCCAGGGAGAAACAGACCGGCCAGGGAGAAAGAGACCGGCCAGAGAGACAGAGACCAGCCAGAGAGACAGAGACCAGCCAGAAGGAAAGAGTCTCATCAGAGAGAAAGAGAACAACCATTGAGAAAGTGAACGGCCAGAAGGAAAGAGAATGGCCAGGGAGAAAGAGATCGGTCAGGGAGAAGGAGACCAGCCAAAGGAAGGTTACCTACAGGGAATAGAAAACTGGCCAGTGAGAGAGTCCAGCCAGGGAGAAAATGACTGGCCAGGGAGAAAATGACTGGCCAGGGAGAAGGAAACCGGCCAGGGAGAAAATGACTGGCCAGGGAGAAGGAGACTGGCCAGGGAGAAAGAGACCGGCCAGGGAGAAAGAGACCGGCCAGGGAGAAAGAGACCGGCCAGGGAGAAAGAGACCGGCCAGGGAGAAAGAGACCGGCCAGGGAGAATGAGACCGGCCAGGGAGAATGAGACCGGCCAGGGAGAAGGAGACCGGCCAGGGAGAAGGAGACCGGCCAGGGAGAAGGAGACCGGCGAGTGAGGAGGAAAACGGCCAGGGAGAAAGAGAACGGCCAGGGAGAAGGAGACCGGGTAGGGAGAAAAAGACTGGACAGGGAGAAAGACTCCAGTAGGGAAAAGGCATCTCACCAGGTATAAAGAGTCCAGTTGAGAAGAAAATGTCTGTCCTGGGAGAAAGAGGACATGTTAGTGTCGCGGGCGGAGGGGACGCGCTCGCCACGCTCGGGTCCGGGGCTTCTGCTGCTGCTGCTCGGTGGCTCGAGCGGTGGGCCGGACCCGGGGACTCGAGCAGCGCTCCTCACCCGTGAGTGAAAGGGGATGGTTGGTTTGGTTTGGGGAGAGAGTTCGTGACGCCACCCACGGGTCGTGGTGATGATGGCACCACCGCTGCTGGTGACGGGGATCCCGGGAGAGATGGTAGGGAGCAGCGAGGAAGTTGTCCCCTCCGTGGGTAGGGGGTTGGTGATCCCAGGGCCCGGTGGTGTAACGGAGAGGCTGGATGGCTGGGGTGCAGGGTTGCAGGGACAACTCAGACAATCAATGACAGAGTCTCTGGTAAACCAAACGGCCGGTTGGACGGGTCCCGCAGCCGGCTGCAGTGTTGTTGTGCTCTCCCCGGATGGTGTGATGGTGGCTGTCTTTCCCTACACCTTTTAGAATGTTCTGACTCCTGCGGTTGCCCACAGGTAGTCCGCTCCTCGGCGTATAGGTGCCGTAGGAGCCCGTTTTGCTCGTAGGCGCTGGCTCTATGATCTCTAGCCTGTGGCGGTGGCTGTATATCCTCTCGGTGTGGATTGTTGCCTTCTGTCGGGTTTTGGTTGTTGGGAAACCCCTGGGGTTCCTGTCACACTTGGATTTTCCGATGGCCCTGCTTGTGTGCTTAGCTTCACTCCGCTCCCCGGTTCGGTACCGGCGGGCCAACGCCCGACCCCAGTCCCTACGGCTCTGCAAAGTTCCACTAACTCCTGCAGACGGCCACCACCGTCTGCCAACCTTGCTGTCAATGCCTGGGCTCCGACCCAGGCACACGCAGTTTCCACTCCTCTCACTTTCACCTCCTAAACTCATCTACTGCTTTTCCCGCCTCCAGGCCTGTGAACTCCTCGGTGGGTGGGGCCAACCGCCTGGCTCCGCCCCACCTGGTGTGGACATCAGACCCTGGAGGGAGCCAACAAGGGTTTTTGGTTGACTGTTGTAACTGTCTAGGGTGGGGGTTTGTATGTTGGTATGTATGTGACTACCTGGCTAGTCCAGGGCGTCACACTCCCCCTTGGTAAAATGCAGACCGTCTGCGGGCTGCCCATCCATCACCAGTTTTATTTTTGTTTCTGAAAAAGATAAATTAACATGTAAACATTCAACATAAGTATATTTTAGTTCTTCCCTTACGGGAGGCACGGTACTTTAACGTTGCAAACGGTAAATATTTTTATTAAAACGGACGGGTTCACGGTCATCCGCTCCGCCACCCAAGCAACCTGACCCATGATGCTGCCCCTAAGAAACGGGCAGCACCCCTTTACCCCAGTCCTGGTCCAGGTTACCCGAGCGGGAACGGGTACGGTGTCTCGCACCCGGCTGTCACTTAAGGGGACCCCACGTCCAGGGGGACCCCTGACCCCCGGAGGATGGCCACCGGTCCTGGTGGTGGCCGGGCCCCAGCCTCCTCTGCTGCAGGTCCTTCCTCCAACCTGCCTCTCCGGAGGCGGTACGGAACGGAAAACCGGCCCACACATTATTTACAAACCCACAAGTTCCTGGGAGGCCTGCTAGTTCTCAGCCATGTTCATGAGCAGTTTCTCATGTGGGCGGTAAAACACAGAGAGTCCCTTCGGGGACAACTTGCCGGCAACGGCCGGGATAATCAACTGGTTGCTGATCAGGTGAGGCTTCAGATTAATTTACGTTCATTCTGTTAAGGTGAACTCTTAACCAGAGATCACTAGTTGCCTACTGCCTGGCCGAATTGATATGGGCCAAGTGCATGCATAAAAGAATTCACACCAGACACAGTCGGATATGAAGTCTCTTCTTGGTCACAGTAGAAAAGGCACCAAACAGACTGAGGAGACTCATGCGTCCTCTGATATAGGCTAGGGGCGTACACAAGTTCAGATATGCCCATTTAGTGGGACAGTTCATGGGCTAGCGAATGGGGAGATCCATGTTGCTGTTGATGGGCAGGTCTGACTCCAGTGGATGAAACCATGACGATGGGAGGGACGTCATCTGGTGCATCCATGCTGATGGTTTGGTCTGTGATGTCTTGTAGCTTGACCAAGGGTCTTCCCTTATATGGTGGTCTTCTTTCATCTGGACATTCCTTGCATTCCAAGCAAGGTGTGGATAACAGGAAATGGTGGCCATCTTTATATCTGTGTCATGTATATGATCTGAAACCTGAATTATGTAAGGCAAATCGATATATTTCCCACAATGCTCTATGTCCAGAGGTTAATTAAGTATTTCATTTTATGGCTCTCCTCAACAGTCCCCCCTAAATACTTTATTAACCTTCTGACCCTACCGTGGTCCTCTAACACATCAGCTCTAATGCTTTAACTGCAACCTTTTTTCGTTTTGCTATCCACTATACAAGCAATGCTAAGCCTTTCCTCCCGCTGGTACAGACTGCTGATCAGAGAGTTGATCACATCCCGCACACACAGTTCACAGAGGTATAGGTAACTAGAACAGACTATTTAATGCTGAAGAGCTCACTCAGATTTCGAGATTAATCGATTAGAAAGAGTAAGGCAATTGTAAGAATAAGCTTCTTACTGTTATGCTGCAGCTTTTAGCGTTACTGTTTCTGAAAGGCTGATTCTCAGTCAATATCCAAGTGCTGTCCACGTCTTCGAGACTTTTCTACCTTAATACACCTAATTGTATCACAACACTAATGGATCTCTTCTTGTCTCGGGTCTATAATCTACCAGCAGGAGGCTTTTAACAAGATTTCCCTTACACATGGATCCGATTACCTTCAGTAACACAGAGTAGCACTTTTACGGCTTCAAATACCAACAAATAAAACAATACCAGTTACCTATAAGTGTATGTTATCCTTAAGTCACTTAAACCCTTAAAATAATTGATTGGTTCAGGTCAGATAATGTCTTTCCCACCATGAGCCCTTATTTGTGTAATGTTCCTGTACCCATTGTTCCCTTATGGTTATTTCCCATGTATCATCCCCAATCTAGAAATTCTCCATAAAGTTCTATGTGAGATAATCCAGCACTATGTGTGTTGTGACTGTCATTCTGCTGGTACGATGGACTCTTTACAGTGGTTGTTGTCTCCAGATGGGTTTTCCCTCAAGCTTCATGGAAGTCACTGTGGTTGGGATAAGCTGTATCGGTCCACCTGATTCTGACTCATGGCTCATTCTGACTTGTCTTTTTAGGATCACCCAGTCTCCTGGCTGGAGACCACGTGCTCCTGACACTGATTTAGGATCTGGAATTGGAGGATACACATGTTTAACACACTATATAGGCAGTTGTATACGGCTCATACATCACTGGTCAGGATATCACACTGTATCTGCAGTATGTGTGAGAAATATAATCACGTTCTAGGTACTAAACCAAAAATACCTTATATAAAGATCGAATTATTAAGGAAAACAAACATTTGTTACATGATTTGCAACGTCCACCATTATCTTGTGGATCGTTACATGTTTATGTTATAATCATTAAAATTCCAAACAACATACACCCATGTGACTATAGACACAATTAGATATTCCAATACAGGAGGGGGCAGGGATTGGGGCAATAGCCCTAAACTCTCCCTACCTCGCAGCGGAGGTCGGCACCCTATAAGGCGAATTGGCGCCCCCGCTCACCGACGGCTCACCCTCCCTATCCCTACACTGCTAATGCTAATACGTGCTGCTAATGTCAGTGAGGGAATATAGAAACCGTGAGATACCGGGGATAAAGAGGCATCAATATGCAATTATATATATCCAATCCATTCCCAAAGATTAAATATTCACACTCTGTATTTACATAGCTGTTTGGTAGCTTAAATCAATATGATACAGCAAAATTGAAGGACCAAACCCTAAAATAAATTAAATATCTCCCATGTATAACATGTACCCACTGTATAAATATAATAATAAGGCCAGGTAAAGTCATGAGGAGATCTCGTCCAATCACAGACCCTCCCTGTACAATTCACACTCAGGCTAATAAAATAAACGCATATTTATCAGACACTTAGCATGAAAGAAGCGCAACGCATTTCTCCCCTCTTCACAGTGGCTTTTTAGGAACTCCATCTTTACATAGCACCAGCACCATGAGTTTTTCAGCAGTAACGCTTTCCACACTGGATATGTTTCAGAGCAGGCCTGAAAAGAAATTCACACAACACGCACAAAACTCATATAAACCTACTCATGGTAGATGTATATGACTAATCTGCAATCACCGGAGCAGTAGAGCGGATGAGGGGGTGTTTCTACGAGGTCTTTACAGTTTTTCTACCTTAATAGGCACACGTCTTACAAGACTGGATGTGTCTCGCCACCTGGGTACTGAGCAGTGGTGCCGCCCATATCTTGTCCATCCCAACACCTTTGGCTAAGTTCACATTTCCGCTAAAATCTATCAGTCACAATCCGCTGCTCTTGTAAACAACGGAATCCGTTTAGCGGATTCCGCTGCTCCCATAGACTTGTATGAGCAGCGGATTGTGACTGATGATGCTGCGTTGCACCCTCCGCCCGACTGATCAGTCGTGGAACGACTGACCGCCGGGTGGGAGGAACGCAGCATGTAACGTTTTTTGAGCAGCGAGATCCGTCGGATTTCGCTGCGCATGCTCTCTGGCTCCCTGCACACGTCACCAGCTTTGGTTGGTTACCCGATATTTACCCTGGTTACGGTGCAAGGAGCCAGCGCTAAGCGGTGTAGGCCCGTAACCAAGGTAAATATCGGGTAACCAAGGTAAACATCGGGTGCTTTGCTGTTACCCGATATTTAGGCTGGTTACGTGTGCAGGGAGGCCGACACTTCCCCGCTCGGCCCCGCCCCCTCCCGCACTCCGCACATGTATGTACACACACACCTGTCCCCAGCCATGCAGACAAGCACTGCCACTGACACCCTCGTCTGGCCCCGCCCCCCACTCAGCTCCGCCCCCTCCCGCACTTTGCATGTGCACACACACACATACATACATACATACATGCACATACACACACTCACTCACACTCACTCACACATACACTCACCTGTCCCCAGCCATGCAGACCGCAGCACTTCCACTGACATCCTCAGCGCCTGGCCCCGCCCCCCGCTCGGCTCCGCCCCCTCCCGCACTTTGCATGTGCACACACATACATACATACATACATACATACATACATACATACATGCACATACACTCACTCACTCACACATACACTCACCTGTCCCCAGCCATGCAGACCGCAGCACTTCCACTGACATCCTCAGCGCCTGGCCCCGCCCCCCGCTCGGCTCCGCCCCCTCCCACATTCAGCATGTGTGTATACACACACACACACACACACACACACACACTCACTCACTCACCTGTCCTGCAGTCCCTGCGGCACTGACGTCCTCAGTGCCACGGCCCCGCTTGGCTCCCCTCCCCCCCGAACTCCGCCCCCCGCACACAACGGAATCCGACAAAGAATTCTGTTCTTTGTCATCCGTTGTACAGCGTTGAACAGCGCATCAGTCACATGCGTCAAGCGACGCATGTGACTGATACAAAACAACGGAAATGTGAACTTAGCCTTTGTCACATGGGTTACCTGGGCCATTATTGAGTAGAGCGCTCATGGCAGAGAAAGCTTACCGCCCTTTTTCCACAGACCTTCCTCAGTCACTGGCTCCCTGCGTCTCACACGCCGTTCCTTGCTGAATCGCTTGTTCCTGTAAGGATTTAAGAACACAAGGAGTGACCAATGTCACGGACGACGTGACAGGAGCCACCGAGGTACTGGTACTGGTCTGCTTTGTATAAGGACTCTCAACTCTAGGCGCATTCACTGCTTCTTTGTTGTGCACCTGTGCGAGCATCTCCTCCGGCTGCTGCCTATATCCACATTTTGACTATCTTACCCCTTTCCGCTCTACAAACCACAGTGATCGCAAATCTTCATCTCATTCTCCAATTCCGATGGGAGAGGAGTGGTTTGATTTTTATTACCTCATGTTGCGTAACCTCAGCATATCCAGTGCACAATCAACCAGCATCTTGGTATCTGGATCCATCTACGGAAAAACTCAAAATCTGCATTAGCAATGGGCTCATCTGAGACATGTTCAAAACCTGACCATTCTTGTTACATCAGAGCAATCATGAGATATATGTCTGTCTACTGTATCCTCCTTACAGATAAAAATATAAAGACAACTTAATAGAAAAACTCAATTGATGAACAAATTAAAACCTTAAATAATACGTGTGATTTTCCACACCATATTTCCCCCCCTTTTTGAATCTATTTTGAAACATAATTAGATTCAAAAAGTGTGTGGCCCCGGAGCTCTACATTTAGGCATAAAAGTCACATTGTGTGATTGTACCTAATCAGGAACAGCAGAAATATTGTTTTTATCTGTAACGTAATAATGGAAAACCCTTTCAATGGCTTTTATAACCTTTGCTTGAACCACAGAAATCTGCATTGCAATCATTCTTTCTATAAAAAGAAAGCAGATTATTCAATACATTAAATATAAAACACAGAATTCCATAAATCATCCACATTCCTTAAATCAAATTATTGTAATTATTAATAAATATATTAATAAATGATGATATTATTATTATTATTATTATTATTATTATTATTATTATTATTATTAATAATAACTATAATAATTTAGCACAACCTTTGGATATTGGATGTAGGGGCGTTCATTTTTGAATCATTGAGGAGATTATCAGCATCTCTGTGATACTGTCCAATAACCTGAAGGGATAAAAGAATCTAGAACAAATAAACTGGCCATGTGGGAAAACAAAATGTTGATTTGCCATAGAAAAATTATCTAGCAGACCTCTATGCTTGAAAAGCTATCAATGAATCTAAACATGTCCACAGTTGACTTTTATTTCTTTGGGATAAAATTAGTAAAATAAAACTATTGTCAATGACCTTTTTCCAATATAATTTGCAATGAATTAAATGCAGGAAGCCCCCCTTTTTTTTTCTCTTGGGCTGCTCTCACAATAGATCGAAGGTGAGATGAAAAGCCTGCACTACAGGGTTTTTTTTGTTTTTTTTTTTTTTTTCTAAAAGTTGCTACTTCCCCCAAAAGCACACTGTTCATTTTCCCTGGACACGAAGGATTGTTGGATTTTCTTATTATTATTTATTTATTTTCCTTTCTGCAAGACATGGATATCCCATGGATATTTTTACTATTTATTTATTTATTTATTTTTTTTTAAAACATTCAACTCTCAGGATTATTCGCCACATTCGTAATTGGAATATGTATTATTTATCATGACATCTGCCGCAAAGGTACGTTTATTTTAAGGTTTTTCTCTTATTCTTTTATTGCATATTAATTAATAAGATATTGCTCCTTGTGACTGTCCCGACTCAATCCAACCTGCACACTGGATCTATATTAAGTGTCTTCCACAACTACCCAATCATACAATATTCCATCTTTTAGTGCTATAAACATTTACTAACACTTCATGTTATTCAGTGGCTGCAGTTTTGTCAGCTGCACTGGAGGGCTCCATACAGATTTACTAACAAAATGGCCACTGCCAGAATAGCACATGGCTTCTTTGTGTAAGGGCGGTTGAACCACATGAGAGGGGGAAGGGAGAAACTGATTTTACTTCTGCTAAACTTACAAGTTTAACCAATTATCCTTCCTGCCTATATTCCATACTCTATACATATACACACAGATTTACATATCCACAGTACTGGTCCAACTACAGTTAAAAACACTAATCTTTCTGTCTAAGTATGTACTACTCCATTCAGCCATGTGCTTCATCCACCATTTTAAAATCTGTAGGAACATGTGGCAGAGAAAAGGGAAAACTGACCTCACATCTGCTCAAACTGTCTCCCCATTTTCTATAGTCTGTACTTATACATATATATATTTATACACACACACATATGTCCTAGATCTAAGTCTAATTATAGATAAAAACACTTATTTTTCGGTCTAAGTATATAGTACTCCATCCAATCCATTGCTCAAACATTTACAGAGCACATGGTCTTCTTCACACAAACCCTGACTCACTTTGTTTTCTTTGTCTCAATCATGGTGTAGCCATGTGCTTCGTCCACCATTTTAAAATCTTACCTAAAATGTCTGCCTCCATGACTAGCACATGCTTTATCACAGGATTGCGGCCTAGAGTCCCCACATCTCAACACATTCCACTCATCCGGATTTTTTCCGACCACAACTACACACAACTTCATCAATTTCTCAATCTTTCTCTCAAGATAAACAACACCAACAAAACCAACAAACAAACAGGAGTAGATGACTCACAACTGACACACAACTTGAACACTAAGTAAAGTTTTGTTAAGTCTGCAGCAGGCGCCTCGTCACGGTGTCCCTGCCCAGTTTCTACATGGTCCGTAATTCATAAAGACACCAATGGTGTCACCCCTGGCTACAAGGTGCCCGTACCAGCCGATTCACGTCCAGCGCTTTTTCTAGACCCCAAGACACCTCATACCAATTATATCACCCAAGCTTGCGCTAAGCCCCAATGGTATCCGTACCAGCCATTTCACGTCCAGCGTTAGGCCCCAAGACTACCACGTACCAGCCACAATGCGCAACTTAAACGCTATGCCCCAATGGTATCCGTACCAGCCATTCCACGCTACACTGCGCTAGGCCCCAAGATTACCACGTACCAGCAGTCCCACGTATTTCCTCACAGAGCCATAAACTGTACCACAGGCGACAACCGTATACTATACCACAGACAAAATCCTTTACCATATCAACAAATTTGAGAGCCCGTGAAAAACACGTGCCTAACCTGACCAATTGAAACCTGCCCTATATCTCTAGGTCTTGTACCAAACCGTATTAACTACTTAAGTCTCCACTAGAACCACAAACCATATCACAAACGACAACTAACAGAACTCACAAACCCACATGCTCTCTTAATTTCCCCTCTTCACAAATACACACAACAGGCAGCAGGCAACTGAATATGTGACGGTTCTTCCGAGATTAATATGGCCAATAGCCGTGAGACCCGTCTGCCCGTCAACAGATACCCCAACAAACCGGACACAGTCAGGCAATCAGTGTCACACACCCCACCGAGACCACGGGAAGACTACAGATTATGAAAAATCAGCAGACCTACCGTACTCTCGTTCGGAAGTGATCAGTTTCCTGGGGTGTCCAGCACGTCATGCCATTCCAGTTGCCAGTTCATCAGGATTTCAGGTGTCTCTGTCTATTGGTTCCACGTTGGGCACCAATAATGTTAAGGTGAACTCTTAACCAGAGATCACTAGTTGCCTACTGCCTGGCCGAATTGATATGGGCCAAGTGCATGCATAAAAGAATTCACACCAGACACAGTCGGATATGAAGTCTCTTCTTGGTCACAGTAAAGATGACACCAAACAGACTGAGGAGACTCATGCGTCCTCTGATATAGGCTAGGGGCGTACACAAGTTCAGATATGCCCATTTAGTGGGACAGTTCATGGGCTAGCGAATGGGGAGATCCGTATTGCTGTTGATGGGCAGGTCTGACTCCAGTGGATGAAACCATGACGATGGGAGGGACGTCATCTGGTGCATCCATGCTGATGGTTTGGTCTGTGATGTCTTGTAGCTTGACCAAGGGTCTTCCCTTATATGGTGGTCTTCTTTCATCTGGACATTCCTTGCATTCCAAGCAAGGTGTGGATAACAGGAAATGGCGGCCATCTTTATATCTGTGTCATGTATATGATCTGAAACCTGAATTATGTAAGGCAAATCGATATATTTCCCACAATGCTCTATGTCCAGAGGTTAATTAAGTATTTCATTTTATGGCTCTCCTCAACAATTCAATGGAAAAACAAAGTGCTGAGGGTCCCAATGGGGACAACTTGGTTGCAACAGTGGACCGCTGCCATTACTTGAGGTCACCCTCCTCATAGGTCTCCTCCAACTCAATATCCGGACGGCTCGTGGGGGAGGGGATTGGGACTGATTCTGGGCACTGCGGCCTACCCTCTGTTTGACATCCAGGGCAAACCAGCCCCTCTCCCCGCAATGGCGGGTGTAAGTCACTAAGTCGCCCGGTTGTAAGTCGCGACCAGGATGACCGGTTGGCAGGTGAGAGTTCACATCTCGGCGGGCCACGAATATCTCGGCCTCCAGGCCCGGTTCGTACATGAAGCCGTACCCCCGCTGAGGATCAAACCTCCTCACCTGGCCTTCATACACCGGGCCCCGCACCCGAAAGGTGGCATTGCGGAGATTGTCCTTTTCTTTTATGACTCGCGCCAGCACTTCGGCCCTCTGCTGCTCTCTGGCGGCAATTTCACGGCCCAGCTGGCTCGGCTCCCTGTCCCAGTAAGGGGCGTTTGCATGCCCCTGCGCGCGGATCGGGCCCCGCTGGACTGCGCCCACACCGGCCACGACCGGTACTCTCTTGTGGGGGTCCTGCGGTGACATGGCCTGGGCTGCTGCTTTGCAGTGACGACCCGGCGCAGCCTCAGCCGAGGCGTGGGGTGCAGGGACAGCAGGCCTCACCTGCTGAGCCTTCCGGTTCTCGGCTTCCACCTCTCCGGTAGCCGGACGGACTGCCGGGGCCAGGACGGTCTCGGGTGCGGCTGCTTCCGGGGCCAACGGCTTCTTGTCGCATACAGGCACCTCCCGCGGGATCTTCCTTGGCAGTGGGAGGGATGCGAGCCGCTCACAGACAACGCCTGCAGGTTGGTCCTCCAGGGCGGACGGACTGGGTTCCGCTGCCGGTGTCGGGGACAGCGAGCCTAGTGGCAAGGCGGCAACAGCCGGTGCGGGTGGCGGGGGAGGCAGCAGGGTGAGCGGGCTCAGACCGGGCCCCTCAGCCGCAGCGGCCGGTCCTTCAGGGACACAGGGGCATGGGTCGCTTACCCGCTCCTCCAGCACTGTATCCACCTCGCGTCTCCGCACGGCCGCCGCCACCTCCTCCATTTCGGCCACCCACCGCTCTATCAAAGATCGGACCTGGGCTTGCAGGCGGCAGCACATTTGCGCGGTCCGGGCCTCCACCCACGCGGCTGTTCCTGGCGTGGGCTCCGGGATCTCTGCGTGGCTGGACGGGACGGACATGTCAGCGCTTGTGCTCCCAGGAACCGGATGTGTTGCAGAGTCCTGGCGTCCCTGCCCTTGGCAACATTAGGCAGGCCTTCACCCGCCCCCCCCCCCCCCTTGGTTCTTTCCAGCACTTCCTCTTTGGGGCGGGGCTTTGTTTTTCGCGCCTTCCCTGCTCGGGGATGACGCTCAAGCGGGAAATCTTTGCGCCAAAGATGGCGGCGCTTCAAATTTTTCTGCCGGACGCCGCCGGCAGGGACTGCAAGGCGCACTTCTACCAGTAGGTAGACTGGTCAGATCCTGTTTGTGACGCCAAGTTGTCGCGGGCGGAGGGGATGCGCTCGCCACGCTCGGGTCCAGTGCTTCTGCTGCTCGGTGGCTCGAGCAGTGGGCCGGACCCGGGGACTCGAGCAGCGCTCCTCACCCATGAGTGAAAGGGGATGGTTGGTTTGGGGAGAGAGTTCGTGACGCCACCCACGGGTCGTGGTGATGATGGCACCACCGCTGCTGGTGATGGGGATCCCGGGAGAGATGGTAGGGAGCAGCGAGGATGTTGTCCCCTCCGTGGGCAGGGGTTGGTGATCTCGGGGCCCGGTGGTGGTGACGGGGAGGCTGGATGGCTGGGGTGCAGGGTTGCAGGGACAGCGCGGCACGGTGCCTGACGACACTGGTGTACTCACTCAGACAATCAATGACAGAGTCTCTGGTAAACCAAACGGCCGGATGGACGGGTCCCGCAGCCGGCTGCAGTGTTGTTGTTGTGCTCTCCCCGGACAGGTGATGGCGGCTGTCTTTTCCTGCACCTTTTAGAATGTTCTGACTCCTGTGGTTGCCCACCGGTAGTCCGCTCCCCGGCGTATAGGTGCCGTAGGAGCCCGTTTTGCCCGTAGGCGCTGGCCCTTGGATCTCTAGCCTGTGGCGGTGGCTGTATATCCTCTCGGTGTGGACTGTTGCCTTCTGTCGGGTCTTGGTTGTTGGGAAACCCCTGGGGTTCCTGTCACACTCGGATTTGACTATTGTTGGCGGCTCCAAGCCTGGTCGGGGTCCGATGGCCCTACCTGTGTGCTTAGCTTCACTCCGCTCCCTGGTTCGGTACCGGCGGGCCGACGCCCGACCCCGATCCTTACGGCTCTGCAGAGTTCCACTAACTCCTGCAGATGGCCACCACCGTCTGCCAACCTTGCTGCCAGTGCCTGGGCTCCGACCCAGGCAGACGTTTTACTCCTCTAACTTCCAACTCCTAAACTCATCTGTCTGTTTTCCCGCCTCAAGACCTGTGAACTCCTCGGTGGGTGGGGCCAACCGCCTGGCTCCTCCCCACCTGGTGTGGACATTAGACCCTGGAGGGAGGCAACAAGGGTTTTTGGTTGACTGTTGTAACTGTCTAGGGTGGCGGTGTGTATGTTGGTATGTCTGTGACTACCTGGCTAGTCCAGGGCGTCACATTAGGGCTACTGCAAGGTGATTATATAGTATTAAGAATTATAGTATAAAGCGTTTGCCTCATTCAATCCCCCGTCCCTTCTACCACCATTTTTAAGACCTTAATTTGGGTCCCTATAGACTTATAGGGGGACCAGCGTCCAGCCAGTTATCCGGGATCAATTAGGGGCCCGAAACAGGTTCTTTTAAACCCGGTTGGACCCGCGGATCCCGGGTATCTGCATTTCCGCCGATCACTACTCATGATCATTCCACGTGATGTACGCGCACATTGCTCAATCATTGGATGGTCGGCGGCCGGTGTGCACTGGAGATAACAACACTCCTCTACTATTATCTTCCTATGTAAATGCACCTTCACTCTTCTCTCCTCTTCTCTTCTCTCTTCTCGTCTCTCCTCTTCTCTCCTCTTGTGATCGTTACTTTGTTCCTCGTTTACTTCTGAATTTCCGAGTGAAGTAATAATTGTTATTGCAGTTTATTTTCTTCCATTATTTTGGCCTTTCCCCGGTTGCCGTGTTCTGGTGCCGGACGCACCATTATGGTTGCTTTATTTTCATCATTACATTTTGTCCTGCTTCCTCCTGGTATATGCTGTAGGCGTCCATTGTAATCCATGCCTTGTCCTGTGCACACACGCCAGCTATTGTCAGCAGTAATAATGAGGTGTTACGTACACAACCTTTGTTGTTTCGGGCAGTCTGTACCTGAAGGTCCTGTCCTCTGATAGGAAACTTTCCTGATATGTAGAGTTCATAGTAAAAAAAAACAAAAACCTGTGCTTTACTCACCTTCATGGGGTCCAACAATGAGTCCCCACCACTGCTCCGATCTCAGTTATTTGGCTGCAGCGGTTACATCTGTAGCACCCCATGGGGCAGGCGGTCAGCCTACTCGTTACTGGGCCAATTCGGGTCGGGTCAGACGCTGTCACGGGTGGCCTTGCCCGGTAACGTTCCCCGGAGGGGCACAGTTAATGGTGGGGGACGTTTGTCGTGACGCCACCTGTGGTATGCGGTCAGTAGTAGCCGCCACTGCAGGGTTCCTCTCCGGGGCAGGTTTAAGGCAGCCGGGATGTGTCGCTCCCCACAGGCGGAGCAGGCCTCGGGGAGATGGCGGCGGTGGCAGTCCCTGGGAGCGCTGGAGCGTGGGGCGACGGCAATCAGAGTCAGAGTCAATAGGTGTGGGTTCCAGGTCTTTACTTACTGATTCGATGCCGCACCCTGGGTACTGGTCTTTGCCGTGATGGGCTCCGGTCAATCCCGGACAGGTTAGATATTAGGTCCAGTATGGCAGTCTGTGGGCCCTTTCTCACTGTGCTTTGTAGTGCGGGTCCCTGTGGCTTGAAGCACTTAGAGTCCCTTATGTTATGATCCGGAACCATGGAAGACCACCACAAATCATTGGTAAAAGGTGACAAGAGCATTGGCAACTAATCTGGCCGCCATCCCCTTACTAACCATCACAACTAGAAGTAGCCGAGGGGTGAACTAACATCCTGTGCACCGCGAACCCAGCCGGAGAACTAACTATCCTAAAGGAAGGAAAGATGAATAACTCTCTGCCTCAGAAAACAGACAAGAATAGCAAGCCCCCCACATTCAAAAACTGCGGTGATATAGGAAAACACAATACACAGGTAGATGACAGGATTAGCAAAAGGTGAGGCCCCCGCTGACTAAATAGGACAGGACAGGAAAGGGACTGATGGTTGCCAGAGAAAAACCCTGCAAAATACCAAATTCCTGATAGTACAAAAAGGCCCTCAGATCGCTCGATCTGAACTCCGTCCTATACCAGGTGCCCTTGTCATACCAATGAACAGAAAACAAGAATCATAACAAATTCAACAAGCCACAAACACATGGACCCAATGGAGCTATACTCCAAACAGAACTGTAGGGAGTTCCCCAGCCAAGCAACTGAGGGAAAAATCCCTGCATACAACTAAACTGAAAACAACCACAGCAAATGACAAACACAGATAAGAGCAAAAGAACCAAGCAATAAATAAAGAGCAAGCACTTATCTGGGGTAGATGTGGTGTGGAGCAGAATGAAGCAGGCTGGTGATACAAAGAACAACTGACATCCGGCAACAGCCTGCAATCAGACCAGGACTTAAATAAGCAGAGAGTTAGCAAAGGAAACGCCCATTGCACAACACACCTGGTCCAAGTCCAAACCATTCCTGGCCACCAGAGGGAGCCTCCCAGCAGCCAAAACATAACTAACATTCACAACACCCTTCCATACTAGGTAGAGTACCGCTCCCCTTGAGTGTGACCGTGATCTAGGCTCAGGGAGTCCTATATGCCACCTGGCTCTGGAAACTTGGGTGGTCGAAGAAGCATGGAACCTCTTAATCCGGCAGAATCTGGTGATGCAACGTGGAATTACACCACCCTAGGGTGCTGCACTCTGAACAGTGCTGGTCCCGGAGGAACAGACACGGTATCCTCCTCAGCAACCGTTAAACTCCTATGTCCCACAGGATCCACCAATACCGGGCTCCTTTCCTCCCCCTGGTATGGCCAATTCTAGCTGGAGAAGTTCTGAAGTACTCTTTCCGGGTGACCGTGTTCTTCTGAGTCCCAGACTGTTCTGAACTGATTTCCTGTCTGCTCTGTATTTTCCCAATGCTCCTCCTTCCCTCCAGATGAGTCACCAAGCTGGTGAAGTCCCTTTGTTATGGTGATCACCTTTGGCCTAGTTAGTGGAAAGCACCTGCTGTATGTGTTATGCAGGGAAAACTGCTGACTCATTCTTAGGACTATGTGGTATAAGTGAGACATACCAGACACCAATCTCCTCATACCCGGGATCGATACTGTACCTTAAATGAGAAGCAGTACCCTGTGGCGCCTGAAGCTTCAGGGGCGCCACACATCACGTTAACATTGTTGCAGCCAATCAGTGAATTCCGTGGCTCGGAGCGGCTCATGCCATCTCTCTGTGCAGACATGCTTCAGAAAGGCTTCAACTCGAGTAACTAGTATAAATAAAGTCACTGATTGGGCAATTCGGCACTCAGCCCACATGGAGCACTCAAGCATGGTAGTGCTCACTCATCACTAGTTACCAGTACGGAGCACCCGAGTATGGTAGTGCACGCTCAGCACTAGTTACCAGTACAGGGCACCCGAGCATGGTAGTGCCCGCTCATCACTAGTTACCAGTACTGAGCACCCGAGCATGGTAGTGCCCGCTCATCACTAGTTACCAGTACTGAGCACCCGAGCATGGTAGTGCCCGCTCATCACTAGTTACCAGTACTGAACACCCGAGCATGGTAGTGCCCGCTCAGCACTAGTTACCAGTACAGGGCACCCGAGCATGGTAGTGCCCGCTCATCACTAGTTACCAGTACTGAGCACCCGAGCATGGTAGTGCCCACTCATCACTAGTTACCAGTACTGAGCACCTGAGCATGGTAGTGCCCGCTCATCACTAGTTACCAGTACTGAGCTCCCGAGCATGGTAGTGCCCACTCATCACTAGTTACCAGTACTGAGCACCTGAGCATGGTAGTGCTCACTCATCACTAGTTACCAGTACGGAGCACCCGAGCATGGTAGTGCCCGCTCAGCACTAGTTACCAGTACAGGGCACCCGAGCATGGTAGTGCCCGCTCATCACTAGTTACCAGTACTGAGCACCCGAGCATGGTAGTGCCCGCTCATCACTAGTTACCAGTACTGAGCACCCGAGCATGGTAGTGCCCGCTCATCACTAGTTACCAGTACTGAGCACCTGAGCATGGTAGTGCCCGCTCATCACTAGTTACCAGTACTGGGCACCCGAGCATGGTAGTGCCCACTCATCACTAGTTACCAGTACTGAGCACCTGAGCATGGTAGTGCCCGCTCAGCACTAGTTACCAGTACAGGGCACCCGAGCATGGTAGTGCCCGCTCATCACTAGTTACCAGTACTGAGCCATGGTAGTGCCCGCTCATCACTAGTTACCAGTACTGAGCACCTGAGCATGGTAGTGCCCGCTCAGCACTAGTTACCAGTACAGGGCACCCGAGCATGGTAGTGCCCGCTCATCACTAGTTACCAGTACTGAGCACCCGAGCATGGTAGTGCCCGCTCATCACTAGTTACCAGTACTGAGCACCCGAGCATGGTAGTGCCCGCTCATCACTAGTTACCAGTACTGAGCACCTGAGCATGGTAGTGCCCGCTCATCACTAGTTACCAGTACTGGGCACCCGAGCATGGTAGTGCCCGCTCATCACTAGTTACCAGTACTGAGCACCCGAGCATGGTAGTGCCCGCTCATCACTAGTTACCAGTACGGAGCACCCGAGCATGGTAGTGCCCGCTCAGCACTAGTTACCAGTACAGGGCACCCGAGCATGGTAGTGCCCGCTCATCACTAGTTACCAGTACTGAGCACCCGAGCATGGTAGTGCCCGCTCATCACTAGTTACCAGTACTGAGCACCCGAGCATGGTAGTGCCCGCTCATCACTAGTTACCAGTACTGAGCACCCGAGCATGGTAGTGCCCGCTCATCACTAGTTACCAGTACTGAGCACCTGAGCATGGTAGTGCCCGCTCATCACTAGTTACCAGTACTGAGCACCCGAGCATGATAGTGCCCGCTCATCACTAGTTACCAGTACTGAGCCCCCGAGCATGGTAGTGCCCGCTCATCACTAGTTACCAGTACAGAGCACCCGAGCATGGTAGTGCCCGCTCATCACTAGTTACCAGTACTGAGCACCCGAGCATGGTAGTGCCCGCTCATCACTAGTTACCAGTACTGAGCACCTGAGCATGGTAGTGCCCGCTCATCACTAGTTACCAGTACTGAGCACCCGAGCATGGTAGTGCCCGCTCATCACTAGTTACCAGTACTGAGCACCTGAGCATGGTAGTGCCCGCTCATCACTAGTTATGAGTATCGAGCACCCGAGCATGGTAGTGCCCGCTCATCACTAGTTACGAGTACTGAGCACCCGAGCATGGTAGTGCCCGCTCATCACTAGTTACCAGTACTGAGCACCCGAGCATGGTAGTGTCCGCTCATCACTAGTTACCAGTACAGAGCACCCGAGCATGGTAGTGCCCGCTCATCACTAGTTATGAGTATCGAGCATGTACTGTGGAACCTCACTCTTAGCCTAAGTCCAGATTCTCCTCAGTGCATTGAGCACCAGTATTTAGGATACAAGATGTGGCTCAACCATTGGTCTAATGATCCAATCTGACAACCTTATAAAGTCTTCCAGGACTTATGTTCCTAAAAGTTAAAGCAGCACTTTAGTTAATTTCTGGGTTTTCTGTTGATTCCTTCTTCCCCTTTGATATCGTCTCCCTTGATGTAGGCACTTTTCATGATGGCCCTGGCTTCACAGGGGAAGTGGAGTCCCATCACATTGCCCTTGCTCCTACCTATTGTAGCCTGTGTAGCCGTTTCCAGCGCAGCGCCGGTTCTGTGCTGTATCATGTGATCACAATTGTCACACAGCATCTTCTAAGGCACTTGGCCAAAATAAGTCTATAACTCAGGATGAGTCTTTCACGTGATTACATTAAGAAAGGAAGTAATGGGCAATGGCCGGCAACAAATAGCTGCAGTCACGTGATCCAGGAACGTAGCGGAACCGCGCTGGAAACGGCAAACGGCAGCGATGCTTCGGTGTTTTAATCCTCATTGCAAATTCTCCAGAAAGTGCTTCAGTGCTCCCTTGCGCAGCGTTTCTGTTGAGTTCTGCGCATTGGTTGGAAGAATTTTAGCTTGTTCCTCTCTACAAAAAATCTTCACCTCTTTTGTGTTGGTGATTTCTGCCAGGAACTTTTCCTTTTAGGTCCTTCCTCAACAGATGCACCTAAACTGCCCAAACCATGATACCACTACCGTGTGTCTCACATGTATGAGGTTATGGGGTTTTTGTGCAGTGATTTTCTCCAAACGCTGATCATTAAGACTAATATCGTTCCAATACTATGTAGAGAGACGAAAATGTATCAGATCACCATTCAGTCCGGAGAATCGGAGATGAGGCTGTTCAGACAGTTCCCAGTATCCAGAGCCGGCTCCAAGATGGAGGCAGTAAATTAGAAGCTAAGAGCACGGATGTAGATAAAATCACAATTCATTGCTTCTTTGTTATAAAGTATACAAGATGATAAAAGGAAACTCAACGTCCTACACATTTCTAACCCATTACAGGTTGTAAATAATAACATCATTTCAGGAGCCTCCTGACTTGTCCACATAGTCATAGCAATCTGTAGACATGCAGCAATGTTCTTTTAGGGTGCAGTGGTTTTCTCCATACGAGCCTATCATGTATACCATTGTTATTAAATGTCTTCCTAAACATGGACTCCAGAACATTAATATTAGCTAATATGAAAGAGGCCTTTAGTTGCTTAGAGGAAACCTTGGGTTCCTTTGTGATCTCAGAGACTATTACACTTGTGGTCAGAGTGATCATTATTGGTCAACCGCTCCTGGTGAGGTTAATAATGGTCTTGAATTTCCTACATATGTGCACAATGTGTCTCACGGTGAATAATGGAGTCAAAACTTTTCAGAGCTGGTTATGTAACCTTTTCTAGCCTGATGAGCATCAACAATTATTCTTCTTAGATCCTCAGAAACCTCCATGCCAGGATACACTTCCATAAACGGGTTGTGAAGATCAGACTTCTATAGATCCTTCTTCTTTCAATAAAACAGGTCGCCCACTCACTCCTGATTGTCTCCCCATTGATCGTAAAAACCAGACTCTAATTTTACCTTCAAATTATTTGCTAATCCAAAAAATTCATATACATTTGTTACTTTAGATACTCAAGGATATTATATCGGATCATACTCCTCAGTAAAAACAAATGATGAATTCTAATATTTATCACTCACTTGTTTGATTCTTTATCTACTTTTAGGATTTGTGTGAAATTCTGTTGTCATTTTTGGTCAATTTTATGCAAAAATATGTGAAATTCTGAAGGGTTCACAAACTTTCAAGCACTACTGTAGAATATACTTAAAAAATTATGGAAATTAGAGCACAAATTGGCCAGCTTGTATGGGTCCTCCGGAGAGTGATGGGGTGCTACGCCAGATGACCTGGCCTCCACAATCACCAGACCTGAACCCAATCGAGATGGTTTGGGGTGAGCTGGACCGCAGAGTGAAGGCAAAAGGGCCAACAAGTGCTAAGCATCTCTGGGAACTCCTTCAAGACTGTTGGAAAACCATTTCCGGTGACTGCCTCTTGAAGCTCATCAAGAGAATGCCAAGAGTGTGCAAAGCTGTAATCAAAGCAAAAGGTGGCTACTGTGAAGAACCTAGAATATAAGACAGATTTTCAGTTATTTCACACTCTTTTAAGTATTTCATTCCACATGTGTTACTTCATAGTTTTGATGTCTTCAATGTGAATCTACAATTTTCAGAGTCATGAAAATAAAGAAAACTCTTTGAATGAGAAGGTGTGTCCAAACTTTTGGTCTGTACTGTACATCATGGTGCAATCTGCAGCTGCTTCACCTTTGGGTGTATATATTGCAATCACAGCAGCTTGCATCTGTTGCTTCATTCTGTCGGGAGGCGCTGGCCTGATGAGTTTTTTTACAAATTGTACAGAAATAGTGATGGGCGACCCCGAGCTGTAAGGTCTGGGGTCCGTACCGGGCATCTAGTGTCTATGCACAAACCCAAACACGGACCTCTGAGGAAAGTGCATGTTACTGTTCGGGTTCAACCACCCAGAAAAAAATATACTAAAAAAAGAAAGAAAAATGAGAACTAAAATAGGGCACTCATACTTACTGAGTTTCCGCATGTCTGTGACCCAGCTTCCGTGTCCACTCATTAAATCTCATGCATATTCACGGCTTCCCCCACCCGCCCCCTGTGACAGTGTTACTTACATTCAGATTGCCGGTGTGACGACATCTGTGATTGCTTGCCCTCACACAAGCTGTCTGGGCCCCCGAAGTGAAGTGTGAAAATAAATAAATAATCACAAAAAAATGGCACAGGATCCCCCATATTTTGATACCCAGCGCAGATAAAGCAGACAGCTATAGGCTGCATCCCCCAGCTCTTTGTGCTATCTTGGCTGGGTATCAAAATATAAGGGACCCAATGCAGCTTTTTTAAAGTTATTTAAATAAATAATTTAAAAAGTTGGCATGGGGTCCCCCTAATTTTGATGCCCAGCCAAGAGAAAGTAGACAGCTGGTGGCTGATATTCTCAGGCTCAGGAGGCCCATGGTTATTGGGTCTTCCCCAGCCTAAATATAGCAGCCTCCAGTGACCCTAGAATTGGCGCATCCATTAAATGCGCCAGTCCTGGCAATTTACCCAGCTCACGCCGAATGCTCTGGAGCAGTGGCATTTGGGGTAATATAAAAGGTTAATACCAGCTGCGATTTGTCAAAAACTACATGTCATAAAGCCTGAGGTTAGTAATGGGTAGAATTAAAAATAAAAGCTGCATGCAGTTCCTTGTATTTCGATACATAGCTGGGGGTTGCACCTTGTAGCCGTGTGCTTTATCTGTGCTGAGTCTCAAAATACAGGGGACCCTATGCCATTTTTAAAAAAATATTTATTTATGTTTACACTTCACTTTGGGGACTAAGACAGCTACTGTGAGGGCAACCAATCACAGACACCGGCACACCGACAGTCTGACTGCAATCAATCCCAGATGCTGTCACAGAGGGTGGGCGGGGAAACAGTGAATATTCAAATGCTTTAATGAGAGGACCCGGAAGCAGTGTGACAGCCTGCTTTAATCCTCATTTTGCTTCCTTTTGCAGCCCCTTAGCCCTTACTACCACCATTGTTCAGCACACAAGGTCCCTTAGACATAAATGGGATTTGGTGTCCAGTTTCAAGTTCAGATTCAAGTCCAATCCCAAACTGGGCTTTTTTTTAAACCTTTCCAGAACCCGAAGAACCCGAACACCTGCGAGTTTGCCCATCTCTATACACATGCAGAAAGCCAGAGCAACACCAAGAGAAGACGGCTGTGCCATGATTTACCCCAGTTTCTTCATTCTTCTTCCTTCTCTTTCTCTGTAACACACATGATTCCATCTTACATTTTTTCTTACATAATTACATCCATAAGCAAGATGACAGCAGAGCTCTCCTTTGCTGAATGCTGCCAATCCCCCCTTACATAGTTGTATTTCCCAGCTCAGAAGCAGGAAGTCTCACACAGATGTTGAATAGTGACAACGGAGAGACTAACGTCAGTCGCCTTCTCTTAGAGAGCCAGAGATTTTAGTACTAATTAGAAATTAATGTATTTATTATTTACTTGCACTATATTCTCGGTTTTCTATCTGATATCGATGCCTTCTGTGCGGTGGAATCAGACATTTTTTATTTCCATCAATAGATTTATAGATGGATCCTCCTATTGCAAACACAATACAGATTTTTATTTATCTCAATTCTGGCATTTATCGAATTATAAATTCCTCCCACATTGAAGCCTGACTCCCCAAGGACAGATGGATAAAGTATGTACACCCCCCACCCGCTGACAATCACCAGCAGGATGGATGAATTATGAGGCTAATTAAGGTGAAGTTACTATCTAAATGAACAAAGCCACGTAACACCTGTGTGTCCTGCAGACAATCGCTGGCAGGCGTGCAAAGTGCCAGCAACAATGGCCATCTATACAAAGAGGAAGCAGCGCAAACACTTAATCACGGGTAATTAAAGCACAAATGTTCATACGTCCCAGGACAGCGTCTACTGGGGAAAAGGAGCCAACACAACAAAGCATCAATTATAATAGCAATTATCAACACTCAGAATGTCAGGTAATCAAGTAACCAGGCAGCATCTCAAGAGAAGAGGTCATTGACTAGGAGCTGCAGTTCTACACAGCGGCCACTACACCATGAGTGGCGCTGTGGTGTTCTGGCTTTATACACTGTGTACATACAGCCGCTGATTGATGGGTATCACATTTTGATAGGGCGGTCCAAGGCTCCTAAGCTGTCCTTCAAGCTAGGTGGGCCCTATGCTACCCCTAACAACTTCAGGGATACTCCTGATGGTGGAGAGGCCTGAGTCTTATTTCTGGTCCTGCTTTTGACCAGTCCTGATCTGATTCTCACTCTCCCTCCACCCAGGGAGGGAGGGACAGGAGTGTGAAGAAACCCACAGAAAAACAGATAAGGGAAAACCAAAACCGTGTCTCAGAGCACACACACAGGATAAGACAATAAGAGATGGAAAGGAGGAAAACAAGAGCAGGAGGGAAACTACAAAACAGGGATAAACTACTCCACAACCACTCAAAGCAAATGGCACAACAACTGTCTCCAGTAAGTCTGCGACATGACACCTCACATACCAACATAGAATAAACTATAGCTGGCATGGGTGGAAGGATTCCTCCAGCATAAATAGGAGATTTGTAGATATGATTAGTCTCCTCACAATGTGTGATCAAAGGAGCAAGCAGACCAGCAGAGATAACACCCGCTAGCCTGCCTATAAATCAGCACACAGCAGCTCGACGCCTGAGTCTAACTGTGTTGATCCCAGACACCAGAGAAACCATCGGCCGAGTGTCAGAATCTGCAATCTGAACAGAGCCTGACGCCAAACAGTGAAGCATGTACAAAACTCCATGTGACATTGGGGGTGCAGGTGTCAGACCCCCGCTGTGCCATATTGATGATCCAGCCTACATTGGAACTGATTTCAGCTGATCGATGGGGGTGCAGGTTGTGAGACCCCCACTGTCCCATACTGATGATCCAGCTCCGCCGGAGAGATCAGCTGATTAATGGGAGTGCAGGTTTCAGACCCCAACCAAGAACATATTTATGATCCAGCCACCACTGGAGCGGATATTGGTTGATCGACGGGGGTGCTGCGTGTCAGACCTCTACTGATCCCATAGTGATGATCCAGCCACCGACGCCGCTGAGATCAGCTGATCCACTTGCTGACAAAAACAGAAGAGGCCTCTGACCAAGAATAGTATTTGGGAACCTTTGCAGCCCAATAACTCATCAAAATCCATGCACAATTCCCCCTGCTTTTGTACCGCTTGCCGAGTGTAGCAAGCATGGCGGGGTGCGTTCAGACCTCCGTGTGTCTGATGCAGAACAAAAAACACACAAAAAGGGGAGCACTGTGGACACAAAAACAACAGGAGACCCTGGAACTAGTGAGAGGGGGAGGTGGGCACCTCCTAACCTCACCTGCAACTGTCCCTCCTCTCCTCACCAGTCCCTATACAGTCGCTGCAACTGTCGCAAAACAGGAACCTGAGACCCTCGGAAGACCCTATAGTAACCCTGACTAGTGAGGGGCAGGTGGGGTTCACTAGACCTCACCGCTGCACTAATCAGATACAAGGGTAAAATTAACAACCAAAAGCATGGCGCCTGAGAACAGGAACCTTCAACTGCAGAACCTTCCTCCAAGGCGGCCAGAGACCAAATGACTTTGTATCTTCAGTAGGGAATGCTGGGATATATGACTATTTAAAGGGCGTGACTACTGAGTAAGTGCTGCTGATCACTCAGCAAGGAACTGCTTTGGAAAAGCTGCAATAGCAAAACTGGAACTTAACCACTTCAGTGCCAAGAGAAATGAAAACCATTTAAATGTAGAGAGCCAGATGACAGGCTCCAGACCAAAGGCTGCCACTGGTCTCAACATGGGGGGAGACGATCATGACAGCTTTGTAGGTGGATGTGGCCCCCTTTCCTCTTGGTCCCCTGTGTGGCGGCTCAGGCTGCTCTAATGGTATCAACCCTGGGCTGACCGATAGAGGTGCTCGGTGCCGGACCCCCACAAATACCATATAGATGATCCAGCCACCAAAAAAAAATCCAAAATCACCTGATTGGATAGACGGATGTCCAATGAATCTGACCTCCTCCACCAATCTGACCCTGATGATCTGTCCTGTGCAGACGACATTAATATCTTTATCTCCCCCTTTAATGGAAAAAATCCTAATTGTGGCCAATGATGAGATTTATAATTTATGATTTTCGTATTATTCTCTATATGTGAGTAATTGGGGGAATCTGAACCAGCTCTGGTCGAAATCAATAAAACTGGGGAACGTTTCGATGCTTTTTTACCGCCCTGAAGACTTTGATACAAATGGATGGAAAATAGAAACTCGAGGCGGATCCTTAACCCAATATAAAGTGCCCACGTGTAGCCCTCAGCCGGACATTACCAAGGATGGGGCTGATCGGAGAAGACTTGGAAAAGTTCAAGAAGACACCAGACAAGATGATCATACAATGGAAAAGAGACAAAGAGGTGGAGCCCCGAAGACATAAAACCAAGTGGAGGAGACCAAATAAAGTACAGGATTAAGGAAGGTCCAACTCATTGGAAAAGGAAAGAAAGTGGACGAGCCAACAACCAAAAACCTGACCATGAGCAGCTGGAGAGACCTGGTCTATTCACAGGCAGAAAATATCATGAATAATATGTACTCAAACCATAAGATAAGAGATAAATGCATAAAGAAGAGAGTCTATTCCCCCCCACCCCCAGGCCCTCACACTCCCCCTCATAACCCTCCCCCCCCCAGGCCCCCACACTCCCCCTCACAACCCTCCCCCACCCCCCACCCCCAGGCCCTCACTTATCAGGAAACTGGAGGCCAGACGACCATGTGCCCAATCTATTTGACAGCTTTCCCTTTTCAATTTCATTGTAGACTTTGAGATGAGCTAAGATTTTGCCAAGGTCCAACTCCTTGAAGATACAAATTACACAAAGAGCTGAGTCAGGAATGCAAAAAAGGCTCCATTCATTGTACAAAAGAAGAAAGAGAAAGGCGAGTCCCCATAAAGGATTTGAAATGATTAGAAATGTTACTTCAATAGGAGACTAATGTTCACTTACGCTATAACTGGTGCCATTACTGACGCCATAACTGACGCCATAAGGTACTCCATAACTGGTGCCATAACAGACGCCATAACAGACGCCATAACTGACGCCATAAGTGACCCCATAAGTGACTCCATAACTGAGGCCATAACTGAGGCCATAACTGGTGCCATAACTGACGCCATAACAGACACCATAACTGACGCCATAAGTGACGCCATAACAGACGCCATAACAGACGCCATAACTGACGCCATAAGTGACCCCATAAGTGACTCCATAACTGAGGCCATAACTGACGCCATAACTGGTGCCATAACTGACGCCATAACAGACACCATAACTGACGCCATAAGTGACCCCATAAGTGACTCCATAACTGACGCCATAACTGACGCCATAACAGACGCCATAAGTGACCCCATAAGTGACTCCATAACTGACGCCATAACTGACGCCATAAGGTACTCCATAACTGGTGCCATAACAGACGCCATAAGACGCCATAACTGACGCCATAAGTGACCCCATAAGTGACTCCATAACTGAGGCCATAACTGAGGCCATAACTGGTGCCATAACTGACGCCATAACAGACACCATAACTGACGCCATAAGTGACCCCATAAGTGACTCCATAACTGACGCCATAACTGACGCCATAACAGACGCCATAAGTGACCCCATAAGTGACTCCATAACTGACGCCATAACTGACGCCATAACTGACGCCATAAGTGACCCCATAAGTGACTCCATAACTGACGCCATAACTGACGCCATAACAGACGCCATAACAGACGCCATAACAGACGCCATAACTGACGCCATAACTGACGCCATAACAGACGCCATAACTGACGCCATAACTGACGCCATAACAGACGCCATAAGTGACCCCATAAGTGACTCCATAACTGACGCCATAACTGACGCCATAAGGTACTCCATAACTGGTGCCATAACAGACGCCATAAGACGCCATAACTGACGCCATAAGTGACCCCATAAGTGACTCCATAACTGAGGCCATAACTGAGGCCATAACTGGTGCCATAACTGACGCCATAACAGACACCATAACTGACGCCATAAGTGACCCCATAAGTGACTCCATAACTGACGCCATAACTGACGCCATAACAGACGCCATAAGTGACCCCATAAGTGACTCCATAACTGACGCCATAACTGACGCCATAACTGACGCCATAAGTGACCCCATAAGTGACTCCATAACTGACGCCATAACTGACGCCATAACAGACGCCATAACAGACGCCATAACAGACGCCATAACTGACGCCATAACTGACGCCATAACAGACGCCATAACTGACGCCATAACTGACGCCATAACAGACGCCATAACAGACACCATAACAGACGCCATAACTGACGCCATAAGTGACCCCATAAGTGACTCCATAACTGAGGCCATAACTGGTGCCATAACTGACGGCATAACTGGTGCCATAACTGACGCCATAAGTGACACCATAAGTGACTCCATAACTGACGCCATAACTGACGCCATAACTGACGCCATAACAGACGCCATAACTGACGCCATAACAGACGCCATAACTGACGCCATAACTGACGCCATAACTGACGCCATAACAGACGCCATAACTGACGCCATAAGTGACACCATAAGTGACTCCATAACTGACGCCATAACTGACGCCATAACTGACGCCATAACTTGACGCCATAACTGACTCCATAACTTGACGCCATAACTGGTGCACCTTTGTGATGTAAATTACATTGGTTCCGATCCTTTTCATGACTCGGGCCGCGCTCTCTGGACTCTGCAGATCCCAAACCTTTTCTGTAACAATGAGTCATGCAGAAAGGTGTCAGTTCGCTGAGTTCTATAACAGATCTTGGGTTTTCTTGTCTTTGTTCTCTCTGATTCACGCCTCGTCCTCGTGACGTAAGAACATTGTCAGGATTTGTTTCTTACAGTAACTGCATTTGGATTTACAGCCAGAATACAAGATGTGACCCATTGTTTACATTTCCCATATTTCATTATGTCCCGTCTGATGATTTCTGGATATAATTGTTTTCAGCCATAGTAATTATTCTAATGACCCCTGGAGCCAATAATCGTCCATTTTACATTGAGCTTGAGGACGGTTTGTGAATATTTAGCACCAATTGTTGGTTCTTCACAAGTGCAGAGCAGATATGACACCCACCCTTCCCACGAGAAGGGTCCTTCCATCTTCTGATGACGCCATGACGCACGTTACGTTACAGGCTTCTGACGTTTGTTTCGCGCTGTGTATTCAGTGTAATGAGGAGCTGCCGCTGACCACGGATTAGATGACACTTACCTATTATGTACGGGGTCTTTATTCTCCATTAATATATTAATATGTCTGTGAAATTTGAATGGAAACTGGAGATTTGTGAGAACATGGAGGAGAGTACACAACAAAGCTGAACAGGCCAGGATCCAGACTGATACATTGTAGCAAAGCAACAGAGTAATGTGTGCAGCTCATCTCATTGAGCATTGTATAATCTAGATTGGGGTGGGGGGTAATTTTCCTGAGGGGCCACATGAGCAACTAAAACTGTTGTAGAGGACATAAGCAACAGACAGAACCTGATTCTACTCAAATCGAATAGGTCGGACACTCGAACAGGCTCAATTCCAGTAAGAAGTATAATGGAAGTCAATGGTAAACTTGAGCATTTTACTGGCAGACCCCCTGGGAGGTCTGGGGTCGGGTGGGTGTAACATCGCTGAAATGAATGGAAATAGCCCTGAGATAGAATGGGAACAGCATGGAGAAGACACCTGGACACATCTCTGACTCCCAGGTCGCTGTTGGAAAGTACTAAATTAAATAATTAAAAACAAAAGTGTAGGGTCCCTTGTATTTTTGATCACAAGCGCAGCTAAAGAAGACAGCTGGGGGATGGTATTATCAGGGTAGGAAGGTCCATACTTATTTGGCCCTTCCCAGCCTAAAAATATCAACCTGCAGCCACACCAGAAGTAGTGCAGCCATTAGTTGTCCTAATTCTGGCACTTTGCCCGACTCTTCCCAATTGCCCTGGTGCTGTGGCAATCAGGGTAATATTTTTTTGAGTTTATATCAGCTGTGTTATGTCAGCTGGCATCAAGTCCTGGGGTTAGTACTGGAGAGGCATCTATTAGGCACCCCCATTACTAACCCAGTAAGACCAGAAAAACTCATCTGACAAGCCACAATATGCAGGAGGGGGGATTGCTAAAGTGGACACAGTATAGCAAAAGGCAGTGGGACATTATACAAAGGGACAGTGTGGGGGGAATATTATGAAAAGGGGAAATTTGGAGGAGTGATAGCATGGAAAGGCTCAGTGTGGGGCAGACATAATGGAGAGGAGTTGTGTGGGGTGTGGGGATATTATGCAGGGGCTCAGTGTGGGGGGGGGCAATATGGATAGGTGCAGTGAGGGGGAAAATTATGGAGAGAGTTATATTATAGAGAGGAGAAGTGTGGGAGATATTCTGTGCAAGGAGCACTGTAAGTGGCAATTATTTATTCAGGGGCGCAGCATGGGTGAAATGTTTATGGGGCATTCTAATGATATTTTCATTTTTAAGGGCACCATGTTGGGAATTGCTGCTAAAGGTGCAGAAGAGGGACATTTGGAGAGAGACGAGTTCTGGGCATAAAATCTCATCATGGCGTCTGTACTATGTGGAGACAAAAGGGACGAAAACAACGCCAATCAGAGAAGATGTCAGCTATAAGGTACCTGGTTGTAGATGTTTATGTGATTCTGCCTTTGTCTCATCAGTACTGTGGCTCTTGTATGGTTCACAGTCTGTTGATGACTGATAACAAAAACTCCCAGCATCTCCTTACCATTATTAAGGACATACTGGGAGTTGTAGGTTCTTGAGATACAAATGTATATGGTGCTGAGCTGACGTTACAATGGATCACTGGACTGTGCTTTGTGCTGTATACATGTACTGATGGGGGTTTTGGTAGTGCATTCATATAGTGACGGTGGTTCTACTACTGAATCCTGGTACTGATGGTGGTTTTGGTGCTGCATTTGTGTACTGATGGTGGTTCTGGCATTGCAGTAATGTAACTGATGGTGGTTTTAATGCTGCAGTCATTTGCTGATGGTGGTCCTAATGTTGCATTTATGTACTGATCTTTGTCCTAATGCTGCATTCATGTACTGATTGTGGTTCTGGCGCTGCATTCGTGTACTGATGGTTCTGATCTCCTACATATGTTTAAATAAATAACCTGATTCAAGGTAATGTTAAAACCTATTCTCAAATCTGTAAGTTTTGAGTATTTTTATTTTGAGGATTTGATTAGTTTCTGCTCCAAACACAGTCTAATATAGCGTATGTTCACACTGGAGGTTTTTTTTTTAGCAGTTACTGAAAAGAATCTCTTTAAATCGTCTTCAAAGATTAAAACTTGGCTCTGGTGATGTATTAATGTACTGATGGTGATTCTGATGACATATTCATGTAAGTACCCCTTTGAATTTTTTTGTGGCCCTTGCAATTGATTCAGTACAGCAATGGCACCATTAGACCAAACAATGTTGTGCCCCCCGGCACTACTTGATGGTATGTCAGGTTGGCTTAATCAGGCTCGGACTGGCCCACAGGAAAATAGACAAATCCTCTGGTGGGCGCCTTTGCAGTAGTATGTCACTATACAACCTCCAATTGGTAAACTTTTATAGATAAGAGCTCATTTCATCGCCTGTCCACTGAACGATCTCTGACAGGTCTGCCATGCTTCACTCAGTGCATGCAGATCTGCAGTGCTTCGCTTGATGCACACTGGTCTGCAATGCTTTGCTCAGTGCAAATGTGGCACCCCTGAGGCTTCAGTCACCACAGGGTACTGCACCTGACTTAAGGTGCAGTGCTCAACCCAGATCCAGAGGAGTTCGGTGCCGGTTCCACTTACACAACTCACACACACACAACCTGGTTGCCCTCCTTTACCGTGGATCGGGATAGGCTTGGGTCAAAAGGGGTCGCCAACGTGGTTGGGTCTTTAGGACACCACCACACCTGGGATCCCCAATCCACTAGTGGCAGGAACCTGGGATGGGAGGAGCAACCGCCTGGGGAAGTCAGGAGCCAACACAACAGTTATAGAGTTCTCCAGCAGGAGAGCAAGAGAGAAGCCGGGTTTTACCAGTGGCTCTGGTGGGAAGCAGGAGTCAATAAGGTTTCCGAGGGGAGAGCTTGATTGCTCCCTCGGGACCGGCGCTGTTCAGAGTGCAGAATCCTAGGGTGGATTATACTCCAGGATGTCCACCAAAGTCTGCAGGCTTGGGGGATTGCATGTCCCTCCGGCCCCCACAGTTCCCAGAGCACAGTGTCAGATAGGATCCGGGGTCGTGTTCGAAGGCAGGCCCCACAGCAGACCCGCGGCACCTGCATATGGGCAGAGAGTACACACTTTTCAAGAACCCCAAGAGCTTCAAGCCACGGGGATCCAACACCAAGTGCAAGGATGAAGGGCCCACCGTCCATTGCACAGGTGTTGACCTCTAAAGGATCCTGGTTCGATGAGGACCATCACAGCTGGTGACCAGTACTTCCTGGGCGAGCGGAAGAACCGTGAGTAAAATACCTGGAACCCGCAAAGACTGTGTCCGCCTGTCATTCTCGGCGCCGCCGCCCCATGCCTCAGCACCCTCACTACTCCCCTCATCATCCTCCCCGGGGCCCGCTCCACCTGTGGGGAGCAGAAACATTTAGCTGCTACTACCATCCACCTCGGAGGACAGCGACAGCAGCGGCGGCCGATTCCCTGGCCGCGTAGTGCAGGTGGCGTCACAAGACAATCCTCCACCATCATACTTATTCCCCCTCTCCCTCCGTGTACACCTCGGGGTCACGAAACCGGGCAGGGCCACCCGTGACATCCCATGACCCTCACCGGCCCGGTGACGAGTATTTTCCCACGACCCCCTGGGGTGCTACATAAGACATGTGTCCTTCATCCCCAGGGTGGAACCACTAGTGACCCCTGGATGAGCAGGAATACTTATTTGGACCCCACTCCCATGTACAATCCCTGCATTATTCTACAGCTTGTCCATCAGAAGCATTATTATACTTCATTAACCCCTTGACGTCCTTGACGTTCTCCTGGATCACTGATCTCCTGTATGAGACCGCTCGCCTGTTGCAGTGAATGGCGGCCCCCCCTGCGCTGCGGAGTCTCTGCGGTCACCGGGCCGGGTTTATTTAGTCTATAAAGCTGTAATAGGAGAGGCAACGCTTCCTTTATAGACTCCTCCAGCAGAGATCTCACACAGTGACCGCAATGGCTGCACTTTCCATTACAACCTGTACTAATAATATTATTCCAGCATTTATGGAGGGGATGAATGAAGGTCGCGCAGCGGCTGCCGCCGGGCGGAGGGTGCACAGCCAGATCCAGTTTATGGCAGAGACTGTAAACTCTTAAAGACTCTGCTGTAAAGTGTCTCTGAAGACGCCGGTGCTCCTACAGCCCTGATATATGGAGGCGTCGCGCGGTGCAGGAGACACATCGCGCGGTGCAGGAGACACATCGCACGGTGCAGGAGACACATCGCACGGTGCAGGAGACACATCGCACGGTGCAGGAGACACATCGCATGGTACAGGAGACACATCGCGCAGTGCAGGAGACACATCACGTGGTGCAGGAGACACATCGCGTGGTGCAGGAGACACATCACGCAGTGCAGGAGACACATCGCGCGGTGCAGGAGACACATCGCACGGTGCAGGAGACACATCGCGCGGTGCAGGAGACACATCACGCAGTGCAGGAGACACATCGCGCGGTGCAGGAGACCCATCGCGCGGTGCAGGAGACCCATCGCACGGTGCAGGAGACACATCGCACGGTGCAGGAGACACATCGCACGGTACAGGAGACACATCGCGCGGTGCAGGAGACACATCGCACGGTGCAGGAGACACATCGCGCGGTGCAGGAGACACATCGCACGGTACAGGAGACACATCGCGCGGTGCAGGAGACACATCGCACAGTACAGGAGACACATCGCGTGGTGCAGGAGACACATCGCACGGTGCAGGAGACACATCGCACAGTACAGGAGACACATCGCGCGGTGCAGGAGACACATCGCATGGTACAGGAAACACATCGCACGGTACAGGAGACACATCGCGCGGTGCAGGAGACACATCGCGCGGTGCAGGAGACACATCGCACGGTACAGGAGACACATCGCGCGGTGCAGGAGACACATCGCACGGTGCAGGAGACACATCGCACGGTACAGGAGACACATCGCACGGTACAGGAGACACATCGCACGGTACAGGAGACACATCGCACCTGTCCTGCTCTTGTATTATTGACATTTTCTGTTTGTCTTTTTGCTAATAAGTTTTAATCAAAGTGTAATAAAAAAGTTCTACAACTTTCTGATTTTTTTCTGATCATTTGTGTAAGATTCAAGCACTAATTTGAAGACCCCTGCTTGCTGCTTGTTAAGCTCACAGAGCGCTGCTGAGGAGGTGTCCAGCTCACAGAGCACTGCTGAGGAGGTGTCCAGCTCACAGAGCACTGCTGAGGAGGTGTCCAGCTCACAGAGCACTGCTGAGGAGGTGTCCAGCTCACAGAGCACTGCTGAGGAGGTGTCCAGCTCACAGAGCACTGCTGAGGAGGTGTCCAGCTCACAGAGCACTGCTGAGGAGGTGTCCAGCTCAGAGCGCTGCTGCTGAGGTGTCCAGCTCATAGAGCACTGCTGAGGAGGTGTCCAGCTCACAGAGCACTGCTGCTGAGGTGTCCAGCTCATAGAGCACTGCTGAGGAGGTGTCCAGCTCACAGAGCACTGCTGCTGAGGTGTCCAGCTCATAGAGCACTGCTGCTGAGGTGTCCAGCTTATAGAGCACTGCTGCTGAGGTGTCCAGCTCACAGAGCACTGCTGCTGAGGTGTCCAGCTCATAGAGCACTGCTGATGAGGTGTCCAGCTCATAGAGCACTGCTGCTGAGGTGTCCAGCTTATAGAGCACTGCTGCTGAGGTGTCCAGCTCATAGAGCACTGCTGAGGAGGTGTCCAGCTCACAGAGCACTGCTGCTGAGGTGTCCAGCTCATAGAGCACTGCTGCTGAGGTGTCCAGCTCATAGAGCACTGCTGCTGAGGTGTCCAGCTCATAGAGCACTGCTGAGGAGGTGTCCAGCTCACAGAGCACTGCTGCTGAGGTGTCCAGCTCATAGAGCACTGCTGCTGAGGTGTCCAGCTTATAGAGCACTGCTGCTGAGGTGTCCAGCTCATAGAGCACTGCTGCTGAGGTGTCCAGCTCATAGAGCACTGCTGCTGAGGTGTCCAGCTCATAGAGCACTGCTGAGGAGGTGTCCAGCTCACAGAGCACTGCTGCTGAGGTGTCCAGCTCATAGAGCACTGCTGAGGAGGTGTCCAGCTCACAGAGCACTGCTGCTGAGGTGTCCAGCTCATAGAGCACTGCTGCAGAGGTGTCCAGCTCATAGAGCACTGTTGCTGAGGTGTCCAGCTCATAGAGCACTGCTGAGGAGGTGTCCAGCTCACAGAGCACTGCTGCTGAGGTGTCCAGCTCATAGAGCACTGCTGCTGAGGTGTCCAGCTCATAGAGCACTGCTGCTGAGGAGGTGTCCAGCTCATAGAGCACTGCTGCTGAGGTGTCCAGCTCATAGAGCACTGCTGAGGAGGTGTCCAGCTCATAGAGCACTGCTGCTGAGGTGTCCAGCTCATAGAGCACTGCTGCTGAGGTGTCCAGCTCATAGAGCACTGCTGCTGAGGTGTCCAGCTCATAGAGCACTGCTGCTGAGGTGTCCAGCTCACAGAGCGCTGCTGAAGAGGTGTTCAGCTCATAGAGTGCTGCTGCTGAGGTGTCCAGCTCATAGAGCACTGCTGCTGAGGTGTCCAGCTCATAGAGCACTGCTGCTGAGGTGTCCAGCTCACAGAGCGCTGCTGAAGAGGTCTCCAGCTCATAGAGCGCTGCTGCTGAGGTGTCCAGCTCACAGAGCACTGCTGAACAGGTGTTCAGCTCATAGAGCACTGCTGGAGAGGTCTTCGGCACACAGAAGCTGTTCCTGGGATGTTGAGCTCACAGAGCACTGCTGAAGAGTTGTTAAGACTGGACAAAATTTGTAACAAACTCTAAGAAGTATAAGGTCAGAATATGTTTTCAGTCCCAAATTATCTTTGCATACAGCGGCGATCTGCCCAGATTTTCATAATGGTGAATATTTGATATAATAAGTATATAAAAAGTAGTAGAACTTTTCGTTATAAAGTGATAAATCTTGTGAAGTGTTTCCTAGTTTTATTTCTATAAAGTTTGCTCCTCGGATGTTGGTGTTGTTGCCGTCAGTGATGGATCTGGGTGTGATCGGTCTTCAGGACACATTACATATAGGACGGGCCCCTTTCTTTTTTGGCTCCTTTCTTTTTTGGCCCCTTTCTTTTTGGGCCCCTTTCTTTTTTGGTCACCTTTCTTTTTTGGCTCCTTTCTTTTTTGGCTCCTTTCTTTTTGGCCCCTTTCTTTTTTGGGCCCCTTTCTTTTTGGGCCCCTTTCTTTTTTGGCTCCTTTCTTTTTGGCCCCTTTCTTTTTTGGTCCCCTTTCTTTTTGGTCCCCTTTCTTTTTGGTCCCCTTTCTTTTTTGGCTCCTTTCTTTTTGGGCCCCTTTCTTTTTGGGCCCCTTTCTTTTTGGGCCCCTTTCTTTTTTGGCCCCTTTCTTTTTGGGCCCCTTTCTTTTTTGGCCCCTTTCTTTTTGGGCCCCTTTCTTTTTGGGCCCCTTCTTCCATCCAGGCTGCACACTCACCATTATGCTCCGTTGGAGTTAATTTCTGTCACCGGATTTAATGCTGGAATCGTTTGTTGTTTTTTTCACCTATATTTTTCCATGGAAAACCTTCTTAGCTTTAATTAAAGAGCGGAGATTTACCCAGGAATATTAATAAGTTCATCAGCAGGTAATTACCAGCAGTGACGTGAGCGGCAGCGATCCCGTGCGGCGTGTGTAATGCAGGGTGAGCCCGAGGATCAGCTTCATGTGCCGCAACACGTAGTCACCGTCACTGGACGGAGAGATACATTGTTACATATGGACAATACTTCCATTTATGTCATTTATCTCCAGGGATGTTCCCAGTATTGAAATGAATAAACATTCACTGAAAACCTGCACCCGCAGCGCCCATGGTGAATGTGGGTGTAGGAGGAGGTCGAGCCCTGCAATATAAGGTGTATGGTTATATAGAGTGCAATAACAAAATAAAAAATTCTTTATTCAAAAGTTATAAAAAAGGTAAATCCAACCAAGTGCAGAATATATTTACGCTTGATGCGTTTCGGAGAAAGTAGACTCCTTATTCATAAGCAACAATGTTGCTTATGAATAAGGAGTCTACTTTCTCCGAAACGCGCCAAGCGTAAATATATTCTGCACTCGGTTGGAATTACCTTTTTTATAAATTTTGAATAAAGAATCTTTTTATTACGTCGGTGCTGGATCTTCTCTCCTCCCTCCTCTTGATGTGACTGATTATTCAGCTGTGGAGGCCAAACCACTTGTTCCGTGCACCGGACCAGAAGCTGGAGATACCTGCTTTGGAGGGGTGAGCTGAACAATATTCCTTATTTGTGTTTATAGAGAGTGCAATGTGTATGTTGATATGTTATGTTGCTCGCTGGGTGCAGGTTCCAGATACAGTAGAGCGAGACTGTTACCAGAGGCGAGAGCTATTGGTTGGGCAGAGATAGTGGCAGGGTCATAGACATTGGGTTAACGGGGTAGTGACAGATGTGGGAAAGGGAGGTCTGGAAAGGAGCCAGTCTAGAATAGGGTTCATGTGTGAGAAGACGTGACCTCGGTGCTAGGGCCAGTGAGGGAACCCTGAGGAAACCTCGAGAGGTCCGGAGCCTACGGCTCACCCTGGCGGGCTTAAAAAGTAATCTGACTAGAGAGCCGCCGAGGACCAGAATCGGATGAAGGTAAACAGAGTCCGGATAAAAAAGACACAGACCCCAAAGCTTGAGGACGAGATCCAAGATAGCGAAGGGGGACAGGTCAAGAGATACGACCCCATACTGAGAAGAAGGAAAGAAAAGGCAGGCCATGTCTGTCATATTGCTGTGAACGTTCTGGATGGCTAGGTGACCTCTGGAGTCATCTGTGTTTCTGACTGTCTACAACGAGGACCACTGGTGGGGCGATGGTGTGGTGCCCTGGACTAGCCAGGTCGTCACAAATAACACTCAAACACCCCCATCCCCATTAGACAGGGACACCAGCCAAACACAAAACCCTTGTTGCCTCCCTCCAGTGCCTGATGTCCACACCAGGTGGGGCGGAGCCAAGCGGTTGGCCCCACCCACCGAGGAGTTCACAGGCCTGGAGGCGGGAAAAATGACAGTTTAGTGTTGGAGTTAGAAGTGAGAGGAGTAAACACTTGGGTGTCTGGGTTTGTGGCCCAGGCACTGACAGCAAGGTTGGCAGACGGTGGTGGCCGTCTACAGGAGTGGTGGAGCAACGCAGAACCGTAGGACCGGGGTCGGGCGTTGGCCCGCCGGTACCGACCGGGGAGCGAAGTGAAGCCAGAACACACAGGCAGGGCCATCGGACCCCGACCAGGCTTGGAGCCGCCGACAATAGTCAAATCCGAATGTGACCGGAACCCCAGGGGTTTCCTAACAACCAAAGACCCGATAGAAGGCAACCACCCACACGGTGAGGGTATACAGCTACCGCCTAAGGCTAGAGACCCAAGGGCCAGTGCCTGCGGGCAAACGGGCTCCTCCAGCATCCAGCCACCAGGGAGCGGACTACCGTTGGGGATCCATAGTAGTCAAACGAGAACATCAAGGTGCAGGGAAAGACAGCCACCATCACCTGTCCGGGGAGAGACACTGCAGCCGGCTGTGGGACCCGTCCATCCAGCCGTTTGGTTTACCGAGGACTTTGTGCATCTCTTACTGAGTGAGTACACCCATGCCATCCGGCACCGCGCCGCGCTGTCCCTGCAACCCTGCACCTCACCAACCCTGCCTCCCCGTCACACCACCGGGCCCCGGGACCACCGACCTCTACCCACAAAGGGGGAAAACAACATCCCAGCTGCTCCCTACCATCGCTCCCGGGATCCCCGTCACCAGCAGCGGTGGTGCCCATCTTCACCACGACCTGTGGGTGGCGTCACGGACTAAATCCCCCAAACCAGCCACCCCTTTCACTCACGGGCGAGGAGCGCCGCTCGAGTCCCCGGATCCGGCCCACCGCTCGAGCCACCGAGCAGCAGCTGCAGCGCCGGACCCGAGCGTTAGCGAGAGCGCAGCAGCGACGGCGTCCTCCCCGCCCGCGACAATGGACATGTGACGTCCCTGAACTAGTCAGAATGTCACAGGGTACTGCACTCCTCTCTCTTCAGCTCTCATCTGCTCTGGTACTCCCTTACCGCAAACCACGGGTGGCGTCACAAACACTTATCCCCTGTAAATAGCACCCTTTCATTTTCGGGTGACCAGGAGCCCCCGGGTCTGGAGACCCTCGAGCCACGGCAACCCCGGATCTGAGCGGTCCGACAGCTGCAGGGGCGGCACAGACACATGATAAATCGGACACTGCTGCGATCATTTCACTTTTTTGGAGCATTTTAGAATTGATTCTTCCCAAAATGCCCCTGAAAAACATTTGGGAAACTCTCCTTCTCATTTCTGGGGTAAATGGAAAGCCTCGCTGCTGCTGCTGCTGCTGCTGACAGTGATTTTGTGCGTAGATTAGGTTATAATATCTCATTGTTTTAGTAGAAGCTTCCGGAAGTTTCCTGACGGTCGTCATAGACTCCACGCTATAGGAGTAAACACGACAGAGATCTATAAAAATTCCTCCTGACCCGGAGCCGATGACTGCGAGCGAGATGAAGACACCGCACACCTCACCTGTCAGCGCCGATAACATCTCAGGACTTGTCGAGAGCTTCATGAGCCGCACCGATCCGTGCCGAGACTGGGGCTAATGAACAAAACGTCCTGAAGCAACGACGCCTGAGATCCCCATAAATCTAACTGTAAAATCCAGAGCCCCAGAAGAAAAACCGCCCCCCGCCCCCACCCGTCCGGCAGCTCGGGGTACAGGGCTGTGTTCACACCAAGGGTCCTTCATGCTGACTTAGGGCAGATCCTCTCCAAAAACTGAATAAAAATTCATGAAAAACTCTCAAAATAATGAACATTGACAAATGGGGGCTGCAGCATTCCGCCTGCACTGATACATTGTGACGAGCCCTCAGCTGTGTAAGTCATATTCAGGATGGATTCATGCTAGGACAGGTGCAGACGAGGAAAACCTGAAAAACATCGGATGCACCCGGACCAATGTTATGCTATGGGGCCGGCACATGTGCGAAATTTTCTTTGGAAAAACAAACATTGCTGCATGCCCAAGTGTAATGTGATATTCGAGCTGCGCGCAGCCGCACAAGTCTACAGGTGCAGGTAAATCATCGGACAGCACTGAGCCGCACAAGTCTATGGGTGCAGGGAAATCATCGGACGGCACTCAGCCGCACAAGTCTATGGGTGCAGGGAAATCATCGGATGGCACTCAGCCGCACAAGTCTATGGGTGCAGGGAAATCATCGGACGGCACTCATCCGCACAAGTCTATGGGTGCAGGGAAATCATCGGACAGCACTCAGCCGCACAAGTCTATGGGTGCAGGGAAATCATCGGACGGCACTCAGCCGCACAAGTCTATGGGTGCAGGGAAATCATCGGACAGCACTCAGCCGCACAAGTCTATGGGTGCAGGGAAATCATCGGTCAGCACTCAGCCGCACAAGTCTATGGGTGCAGGGAAATCATCGGACGGCACTCATCCGCACAAGTCTATGGGTGCAGGGAAATCATCGGATGGCACTCAGCCGCACAAGTCTATGGGTGCAGGGAAATCATCGGACGGCACTCATCCGCACAAGTCTATGGGTGCAGGGAAATCATCGGACAGCACTCAGCCGCACAAGTCTATGGGTGCAGGGAAATCATCGGACAGCACTCAGCCGCACAAGTCTATGGGTGCAGGGAAATCATCGGACGGCACTCAGCCGCACAAGTCTATGGGTGCAGGGAAATCATCAGATGGCACTCAGCCGCACAAGTCTACGGGGGCAGGGAAATCATCGGACGGCACTCAGCCGCACAAGTCTATAGGTGCAGAGAAATCATAGGACGGCACTCAGCCGCACAAGTCTACCGGTGCAGAGAAATCATCGGTCAGCACTCAGCCGCACAAGTCTACGGGGGCAGCGAAATCATCGGACTGCACTCAGCCGCACAAGTCTATGGGTGCAGGGAAATCATCGGACTGCACTCAGCCGCACAAGTCTATGAGTGCAGGGAAATCATCGGACTGCACTCAGCCGCACAAGTCTATGGGTGCAGAGAACTCATCCGCACAAGTCTACGGGTGCAGGGAAATCATCGGACGGCACTCATCCGCACAAGTCTATGGGTGCAGAGAACTCAGCCGCACAAGTCTACGGGTGCAGGGAACTCATCTGCACAAGTCTATGGGTGCAGAGAAATGATCGGACGGCACGCGCATTGACACAATGGAGAAGATGGAGACACTTTTTTCTCCATCATCTCCTCATCTGAGAGGATCGGATCAGAGCACAATTGCCCGAATGCTGTGAGATGAGGAGATGACATGGCGCCTGCACTCGCCCCTATAATAACACATAGATTTGCTGAGAGCAGTGAGTGTCCGCTGCGCCGGGTGCAGAATGTCGCAGGATTATATAGTCGCGTTCAGACCTTGCAGCGGTGACTGAGCCTTCACCCCACTTGGCTTTTCTTTTCCATTACAGGTGGGTTTTGCATTTTCTCGCCGCGTTCTCGTGGATTTCCTCAGAGTTCTCAGGTTTCCTCCCACACAACGAAAACATCCTGATCGGTTTCATACGAAATTTGCCTGGATTTCAGACAGGGAAGTCATATATAATGAGGGTGACGGCGGCCGGGGGTCCTAGAGTATCGGGGTCTTATGTAACGGGTATTTATGTGGCGCCCCTGACCTGGTCAGGCACCACTGAGTACTGCACCCATGCTGGGAACAGTACAACACAGGTAATCCCGAAGGCTGACCGGGGTGTGGTACACAGGCGCATAGTGATCAGGTCTCACACATGTACCTTTGAGAGGACCCCTGGGGATCCCAGGAGGGGGAAAAGCCTTGACCTCCACTGGAATAGTGGAGGGGGCCAAAAGCCTCCATCTCCTCTCAAGGGGTGTGGTGGAGAGTCTGGTTGCTAGGTGGCGTAGGCAAGAACAGGAGAGGAGGGGCAGTGAGCCAGTGCAGTGTAGAGTTCAGGGAGCTCGAGTGAGGAGCAGACCTGTGGGGCTGTGCAGTCTGACAGCGCCCGCGCAGTGGCTACCGACGGGGGAGAACGGTCACCTAGGAGTGCTACCCGAAATCCATCTTCAGCTAAAGAGAGAGCAACGGAGTGGGAAGTAAGGAGACTGCTAGGGAGAACCAGGCCCAAACGGGCGGCAGATCCCGGTGCGGGGATAGATCCAACTTTCCCTGCTAAACCTGCCGGTGTGGGGCCCTCAAAGCCCACGCCACAACACCACAAAAGCCGCAGCCACGTAGCCACAGTTAGGGCCCATAGTTCACAGGAGGCAAGTAGCTGGAGTGGCCTGGTCCAGGCGACAAGCAAACGGCAACTGAAGGGGAGTGAGGCACCAGCAACTTCCCTGGGTGACCCCCATAGGGACTAAAAGTCGGGGTTACCCCAAACCACCAAGGGCTAAGGAAGGCGAGTCGGTAGTCACCCTCATCAGCCAGCCTGAAGGATACCTGGTTCCAGCCTGGTTCATCCCAGCTACGCCCGGGTCACTCACCCTGCCATCAACTGTGAGTAAAAACCCTGAAAGACATCCTGCTTGTGTGGAGTCATTCTGCGCCTTGTAGTTCTACACATCTCCACAGGGCCCTGGGGCTTGCCTCACTCTCAGGAGGCTACTACAACTGGCTGCACCCACCATCAGCCCCAGGCATCCCTTAACCTGCAGTGGCGGTCTCCACTGACCGCAAATCTGAGAGTGGCGTCACGACAAATAGAAGATTTCCTACCTGTGACCAGATCCAGCCGCGTGGAGTCCCTGAAGGTAATGCACCGACACAACACCTGTGGGGCTTCACATTTACATGGAGCAGATGGAGACGAGGGGCGTCTGTGGTGCCACTAATCTGCGGGGAACCAAAGCATCAACCAGGAAAAGCCAACCATCGGGGGCAGAAGCCAGAACGTCACAGCTGCCCCCTGTAAATGCAGAAAGTCACAGCTGCCCCCTGTAAATGCAGAAAGTCACAGCTGCCCCCTGTAAATGCAGAAAGTCACAGCTGCCCCCTGTAAATGCAGAAAGTCACAGCTGCCCCCTGTAAATGCAGAAAGTCACAGCTGCCCCCTGAAAATGCAGAAAGTCACAGCTGCCCCCTGAAAATGCAGAAAGTCACAGCTGCCCCCTGAAAATGCAGAAAGTCACAGCTGCCCCCTGTAAATGCAGAAAGTCACAGCTGCCCCCTGAAAATGCAGAACGTCACAGCTGCCCCCTGAAAATGCAGAACGTCACAGCTGCCCCCTGAAAATGCAGAAAGTCACAGCTGCCCCCTGAAAATGCAGAACGTCACAGCTGCCCCCTGAAAATGCAGAACGTCACAGCTGCCCCCTGAAAATGCAGAACGTCACAGCTGCCCCCTGAAAATGCAGAAAGTCACAGCTGCCCCCTGTAAATGCAGAAAGTCACAGCTGCCCCCTGTAAATGCAGAAAGTCACAGCTGCCCCCTGTAAATGCAGAAAGTCACAGCTGCCCCCTGAAAATGCAGAAAGTCACAGCTGCCCCCTGTAAATGCAGAAAGTCACAGCTGCCCCCTGAAAATGCAGAAAGTCACAGCGGCCCCCTGTAAATGCAGAAAGTCACAGCTGCCCCCTGAAAATGCAGAAAGTCACAGCTGCCCCCTGTAAATGCAGAAAGTCACAGCTGCCCCCTGTAAATGCAGAAAGTCACAGCTGCCCCCTGTAAATGCAGAAAGTCACAGCTGCCCCCTGTAAATGCAGAAAGTCACAGCTGCCCCCTGAAAATGCAGAAAGTCACAGCGGCCCCCTGTAAATGCAGAAAGTCACAGCTGCCCCCTGAAAATGCAGAAAGTCACAGCTGCCCCCTGTAAATGCAGAAAGTCACAGCTGCCCCCTGAAAATGCAGAAAGTCACAGCTGCCCCCTGAAAATTAAGAAAGTCACAGCTGCCTCCTGAAAATGCAGAAAGTCACAGCGGCCCCCTGAAAATGCAGAAAGTCACAGCTGCCCCCTGAAAATGCAGAACGTCACAGCTGCCCCCTGTAAATGCAGAAAGTCACAGCTGCCCCCTGAAAATGCAGAAAGTCACAGCTGCCCCCTGAAAATGTAGAAAGTCACAGTGGCCCCCTGAAAATGTAGAAAGTCACAGCGGCCCCCTGTAAATGCAGAAAGTTACAGCTGCCCCCTGAAAATGCAGAAAGTCACAGCTGCCCCCTGAAAATGCAGAACGTCACAGCTGCCCCCTGTAAATGCAGAAAGTCACAGCTGCCCCCTGTAAATGCAGGAAGTCACAGCAGCCCCCTGAAAATGCAGAAAGTCACAGCTGCCCCCTGTAAATGCAGAACGTCACAGCGGCCCCCTGTAAATGCAGAAAGTCACAGCTGCCCCCTGAAAATGCAGAACGTCACAGCTGCCCCCTGTAAATGCAGAACGTCACAGCTGCCCCCTGAAAATGCAGAAAGTCACAGCTGCCCCCTGAAAATGCAGAACGTCACAGCTGCCCCCTGTAAATGCAGAAAGTCACAGCGGCCCCCTGTAAATGCAGAAAGTCACAGCGGCCCCCTGTAAATGCAGAAAGTCACAGCTGCCCCCTGAAAATGTCCCCCCCAGACCCGGAGCCAAAGTATTGTACCAATGTTCCACAAGAAAGGTCCAGGTTTAGGGAAATGATGTCTACAGAGCGCGCGGTGTCAGGCCATTGTGGGGTTCAGTCGTCAGAGTGAAAATGTCAGTGTTTTAGGATAATATAGAATTTGATGTGAAAAACTGAGGAAAAAAAAGATGAAAAATTCCACAACATCCGGTATATGACATAAATGGCCGCTTTCTGATGACGCCCGTTGAGTAGATTGATTGTATTTGTTGCCACTTGCAGAATTTTGTTTCTGTTTTTTTGTCATTTGCAGAACATTAATGAGATCGGGAGAAAGTCGTTATAGAAACAGATAACAATAAATAAGCAACAAACAAGAAAGAAAGAAAGCGGAGGTCAGCGACCGCGAGTTACTCTGCAACCGGTGACACATCCTGCCCTGTTATCAATGTATAAACCGTCTACACCTGAAACGCAGCAGTTTCACCAACTCCCCTGAGTCACGGGGACACCTCATCCCCGGAGGACGGTGACATCACATCCCCAGAGGACGGTGACATCACATCCCCAGAGGACGGTGACATCACATCCCCAGAGGACGGTGACATCACATCCCCAGAGGACGGTGACATCACATCCCCAGAAGACGGTGACATCACATCCCCAGAGGACGGTGACATCACATCCCCAGAGGACGGTGACATCACATCCCCAGAGGACGGTGACATCACATCCCCAGAGGACGGTGACATCACATCCCCAGAAGACGGTGACATCACATCCCCAGAGGACGGTGACATCACATCCCCAGAAGACGGTGACATCACATCCCCAGAGGACGGTGACATCACATCCCCAGAGGACGGTGACATCACATCCACAGAGGACGGTGACATCACATCCCCAGAGGACGGTGACATCTCATCCCCGGAGGACGGTGACATCACATCCACAGAGGACGGTGACATCACATCCACAGAGGACGGTGACATCTCATCCCCGGAGGACGGTGACATCTCATCCCCAGAGGACGGTGACATCTCATCCCCAGAGGACGGTGACATCTCATCCCCAGAGGACGGTGACATCACATCCCCAGAGGACGGTGACATCTCATCCCCAGAGGACGGTGACATCTCATCCCCAGAGGACGGTGACATCACATCCCCAGAGGACGGTGACATCACATCCCCGGAGGACGGTGACATCTCATCCCCAGAGGACGGTGACATCTCATCCCCAGAGGACGGTGACATCACATCCCCAGAGGACGGTGACATCACATCCCCGGAGGACGGTGACATCTCATCCCCAGAGGACGGTGACATCACATCCCCGGAGGACGGTGACATCACATCCCCGGAGGACGGTGACATCACATCCCCGGAGGACGGTGACATCACATCCCCGGAGGACGGTGACATCACATCCCCGGAGGACGGTGACATCTCATCCCCGGAGGACGGTGACATCTCATCCCCGGAGGACGGTGACATCTCATCCCCAGAGGACGGTGACATCACATCCCCAGAGGACGGTGACATCACATCCCCGGAGGACGGTGACATCTCATCCCCAGAGGACGGTGACATCTCATCCCCAGAGGACGGTGACATCTCATCCCCAGAGGACGGTGACATCACATCCCCAGAGGACGGTGACATCTCATCCCCAGAGGACGGTGACATCTCATCCCCAGAGGACGGTGATATCTCATCCCCAGAGGACGGTGACATCACATCCCCAGAGGACGGTGACATCACATCCCCGGAGGACGGTGACATCTCATCCCCAGAGGACGGTGACATCACATCCACAGAGGACGGTGACATCACATCCCCAGAGGACGGTGACATCACATCCCTGGAGGACGGTGACATCACATCCCCAGAGGACGGTGACATCACATCCCCGGAGGACGGTGACATCACATCCCCGGAGGACGGTGACATCTCATCCCCAGAGGACGGTGACATCACATCCCCAGAGGACGGTGACATCACATCCCCGGAGGACGGTGACATCTCATCCCCAGAGGACGGTGACATCACATCCCCGGAGGACGGTGACATCTCATCCCCAGAGGATGGTGACATCACATCCCCGGAGGACGGTGACATCACATCCCCGGAGGACGGTGACAACTCATCCCCAGAGGACGGTGACATCACATCCCCAGAGGACGGTGACATCACATCCCCGGAGGACGGTGACATCTCATCCCCGGAGGACGGTAAAATCACATCCCCGGAGGACGGTAAAATCACATCCCCGGAGGACGGTGACATCAGATCCCCAGAGGACGGTGACATCACATCCCTGGAGGACGGTGACATCACATCCCCAGAGGACGGTGACATCAGATCCCCGGAGGACGGTGACATCACATCCCCGGAGGACGGTGACATCTCATCCCCAGAGGACGGTGACATCTCATCCCCAGAGGACGGTGACATCACATCCCTGGAGGACGGTGACATCACATCCCCGGAGGACGGCGACATCACATCCCCGGAGGACGGTGACATCACAGCTCGTCATTATCACAGCGAGGTCATCAGAAGCTGAGCAGATGACAATGAGTCCGGGAAATGCCTCCACTGTGCAGCGGCTGATCGCTTTTTTATTGACTGATGCCTGTAAATAAGAATGTAACAAAGGACAATCAGCGCCTGTTTATGTGATCAACATAGCGGGACCAGGACGGTACTGTGCACCGGAGAGGAACTAATAGGAACACAGCGTGACCCCCAGCGAGCCATGTACTGTACAAGGAATGAGCTGTACAGAGAGCAGTCACTGTGTACATACATTACATTACTAATCCTGTATTATACTCCAGAGCTGCACTCACTATTCTGCTGGTGCAGTCACTGTGTACATACATTACATTACTAATCCTGTATTATACTCCAGAGCTGCACTCACTATTCTGCTGGTGTAGTCACTGTGTACATACATTACTGATCCTGAGTTACCTCCTGTATTATACTCCAGAGCTGCACTCACTATTCTGCTGGTGCAGTCACTGTGTACATACATTACATTACTGATCCTGAGTTACCTCCTGTATTATACTCCAGAGCTGCGCTCACTATTCTGCTGGTGCAGTCACTGTGTACATACATTACATTAATGATCCTGAGTTACCTCCTGTATTATACTCCAGAGCTGCACTCACTGTTCTGCTGGTGCAGTCACTGTGCACATACAGTACATTACTGATCCTGAGTTTCTTCCTGTATTATACTCCAGAGCTGCACTCATTATTCTGCTGGTGCAGTCACTGTGCACATAGATTACTGATCCTGAATTTCATTAATAGCTACTGAAACAGATCTCTTGTGTACAGACATGACTTCTCTGAGCTCCAGTAATGGAGGGGATTCGTTTTTCTCTGCATCAGATGACTGCACAGTGTCTGGTATAGACTCACATTGTCATTGAAACCTGAATACCAAACAATCAGGGAATATTGGAATATTTTAGCTCAGAGGTCTGTAGAACTGTGATTTCAGCTCTGGAGTCTTAGTAATTCTAGTTTCTTCAGGCTTTTTACATATGTATATTTCCAGAGGAGCATTACATGGCTTATGAGTCTCCTAGTGCTCCACATGGAGAACCCTTCCCGCTTTGCTTCCCTTAGTGACCGTCCCTCCTTGTCTGTGATGATCCACCATTGTTGGTGGTGGATGAGGCTGATTGTTCTCGTAGTCTTCATATAGTGATGGCTCCTTATTATCAGACCTCGGCGTCATCAGCTGTGACTGCACTTTCTGGGAGGTCTCCAGAGTCAGGATCAGACCCTCACCAATCAGCACCACTATGGAGTTCAGCTCTGAAGTAAAGTCGCTGTCTGCCTTCACGGACACTTCCGTTCTCAGTTGACTTTTGCAAAATAGTTTTTGTGCAGATAATATCCACAAGTTGCTACAATGTAGAGACCATTCTGTAACAGTGCGTAGAGGGGCGCACACTGCAGGGGAGACCCCCGCACATTGGAGGGTGCACGGCCTCCTACTCCAGTGCTCCTTCTTCAGGATTGTCTAGGACATGGCCGCCCTTCTCCCACCTTCTGTCTTCTTGGATGGTCGGAGGACACAGCCTCGCAGCTTCTGCTCTAGGTTACACCTGGTCACTTTGTGTCATCAGTTTTTTGGGTGTTCCTTTGATACTCACGGACTCTATTCCCTGGTTTGACTTTGACCCGTGCGGATTCAGGGTTTGTATCTTGGGATCTTCGTGCCGTCATATATCATTATCCGCCTCAGGGACAGTGGGTCTATTGGACAGATTCTATCGTGATCACTATGGGATAGCGGAGAGCCAGAGATCCTAATCTGCCCCTCAAGTAAGGGGCCCTATGTTATCCCTATCCTCAGAGATACTCCTGATGGTGGAGAGGCCTGAGCCTCCTTCCTGGCCCTGCTCCTGACCAGTCCTGATCTGATTTTCCCTCCCCCCAGAGAGTTACAGGAAAGAAGTGGGATGAAACCCACAGATAAAGACAGACAAGGGAAAACCAAAACTATGTCACACACAGAGGATAGCACAATATGAGATTCAGGAGGAAAACAAGAGCAGGAAGGAAGTACAAAACAACAAGGGTAAACTCCACTACTGCACCAAGCATTAAGCACCACTTTCACCAGTAAGTCTTTGACACCACACCTCACAGACCAACATAGAGTAAACTATAACTGGCATAGGTGGAAGAATTCAACCAGCATAAATAGGAGGGGAGCAGATGTCATAGGTCTCCCCACAGCATGTGATCATAGGAGCACTCCTGCTAGTCTACCCATGAATCAGCACACAGCAGGTCAATGCCCGGGTCTTCCTTGTGTTGATCACAGACACCAGAGAAACCATCGGGCGGAGTGTCAGAATCTGCAATGTGAACAGAGACCGACGCCACCAAGACAGTCAGTGAAGCTTGTACAACACTCTGTGTGACAGATTCTGGATGTGATAGCCTATTACTGCCACCAGCTCACAATACCACTGGCCACTGCTGCCACTACAGTTATTGGTAAAGTCATCACCAGCACAACATCTGCTACAGCCACCACCAGTAACACCAGCACTACAGCTACCACTACCGCCGCCACCAGCACCACCACTACAGCTACCACCAGTATCACCACCAGCACCACCAGCACCACCACCACTACCGCCACCACCAGCACTACAGCTACCACCAGTATCACCACCAGCACCACCAGCACTACAGCTACCACCAGTATCACCACCAGCACCACCAGCACCACCACTACCGCCACCACCAGCACTACAGCTACCACCAGTATCACCACCAGCACCACCAGCACCACCACTACCGCCACCACCAGCACCACAGCTACCACCAGTAACACTACCACTACAGCTACCACCAGTAACACCAGCACTACAGCTACTACTACCGCCACCACCAGCACCACCACCACTACAGCTAGTACTGCCCCCCTCCCCTTCCCCCAGTAATAGACGTTCTCTATTATGATCCTTCATAAGTAGTAGATTCCATGTGTCGGGTAAATGGTGACCCCTCTGGAGGAGCTGCACGAGAGCGTCCTCCAATGTTACCAAAACCAGGAATATCTGTGAAATGGAGGAGCAGAACCTGCCAGATCTGCAGAGAGAAGCCGCATTGAGGGTCCTGTGTGGATTTGGGGAGATTTCTTTTGGGGCTTCTGCTTCGTCATGAGCAGGGACAGCTGTCTGGCCACTACAATCCATGGTGGGACATCACCGAGGAGAAGAATGGTTTCCAGGAATGTTGTAATAAATGAGAGCTCGGTGCGGAGCGGCGCTCACCGGACCCCGGGAGTAACGCTCTGCGATCAATCGCGTGTTCGGGATGAGTGATTGGAGGTTATTACAGGGGAGTCAGATCCTCCACGGACCGGGGGGACGGGGGGACCGGGGGGGGGGCAATTAGATAATTCTCATTCTCTTCATGTTTCTAATAACATCTCTAAAATATTCCATGAATGTGACATAAAGTTATTCACTCCCCACCGTCTCCAACAACACAAGCGGCACCACACGAAAATACCGGGCAGAGCGCAACAATGTATCCATGTAAAGAGGCCGAAGATCATAACAAATAACTAACAATATCGCGGGGTGCAGATCGCGGGGTGCAGATCGCGGGGTGCAGATCGGTGGGTGCAGATCAGTGAGTGCAGATCAGAGTGCATATCGCCTCTGTGCTCAACCGCAGCTTTTGTGCGCAGCACTGGAAAGTGCACAGTTTGTGCCCAAATTGCAGCTATGCCACTGCTCCTAAGTGCCAATTATTTAGGAGTGAACCTCCTCTGCAACAAGGGAACCGGAAAATAGATGCACCATAGACTTGTATGGCGGCTTGCCATCTGATATTACACATGCACCATAGACTTGTATGGGAGCGTGCCATCTGATACAACACATGCACCATAGACTTGTATGGGAGTTCGCCGTCCGCTATTACACATGCACCATAGACTTGTATGGGAGCGCGCCATCTGATATTACACATGCACCATAGACTTGTATGGGAGCTCGCCGTCCGCTATTACACATGCACCATAGACTTGTATGGGAGCGCGCCATCTGATATTACACATGCACCATAGACTTGTATGGGAGTTCGCCGTCCGCTATTACACATGCACCATAGACTTGTATGGGAGCGCGCCATCTGATATTACACATGCACCATAGACTTGTATGGGAGCTCGCCGTCCGCTATTACACATGCACCATAGACTTGTATGGGAGCGCGCCATCTGATATTACACATGCACCATAGACTTGTATGGGAGCGCGCCATCCTATATTACACATGCACCATAGACTTGTATGGGAGCGCGCCATCTGATATTACACATGCACCATAGACTTGTATGGTAGCGCGCCATCTGATATTACACATGCACCATAGACTTGTATGGGAGTGTGCCATCTGATATTACACATGCACCATAGACTTGTATGGGAGCGCGCCATCTGATATTACAAATGCACCATAGACTTGTATGGGAGCGCGCCATCTGATATTACACATGCACCATAGACTTGTATGGGAGCGCGCCATCTGATATTACACATGCACCACAGACTTGTATGGGAGCACACCATCCTATATTACACATGCACCATAGACTTGTATGGGAGCGCGCCATCCTATATTACACATGCACCATAGACTTGTATGGGAGCGCGCCATCCTATATTACACATGCACCATAGACTTGTATGGGAGCGCCATCTGATATTACACATGCACCATAGACTTGTATGGGAGCGCCATCTGATATTACACATGCACCATACACTTGTGTGGTAGCGCGCCGTCTGATATTACACATGCACCATAGACTTGTATGGGAGCGCGCCATCTGATATTACACATGCACCATAGACTTGTATGGGAGCGCGCCGTCCGATATCCGCTGACACTTGCCGCATGCTGCAATATTTTATGTCACACTGAATCGTCATAAGATAAAAACGCCGATCAGCTCTGCCCCATAGAGTAACATTGTGCCGAGGGTTCTCCGATATCACAGCCAATGGCACGTGTCTGATGTATTCACTCATGTGAGGTTAATAATGTTAGTAAGGCCGTGTTCACATGCAGCGTTTTTTGTTGTCTTTTTAATGGTAATTAAAAGCAGCTTTTAAAAGTACCAATGTTAGGGCCGCAGTTCTCACATACAGTCATTAAAAACAAGCAATACTGGGGATTTACCCCTCTGTAGCTGCAGTTAGATTGTAAGCTCTTGGGCACAGAGTTCCTCTCATCTACATTATATGTTTGTGCCCTCTGCTGATGTAACAATCAGTGGCCCCAGGTCTCCAGACAATGGCCGCTGCCTCCTCCCAAAGAGCTTCTTATCTCATCTGACAACTTCAAAACTTCAAAGGGAACTTTGTATCAATTGTTTTCTTAATTACCTGCCAATTTACTAACAAAACAGAAACTCCTGACTGCTCCTTCTTTGCCCCCAGGAGCTGAGGAGGGGGCTGCTCTGAGGATCAAGAAAGATCCAGTCTGACCAGATCTCCAGCACCTGGATCCACAGAGGGAACAAAGATAACCATCATTACAAAGCACTTCATTACTGAAAGCATCCAGGAGGAAACGGCCGACCCAGACATGTCCAGAGGAAAAGTATCACTATCTGCCATTAATTCAATTCTTTGGTGCCTCCAGTGAGACCTGGTGGTGCTGGTGTCGGGGGGCACATGAGCTGCTGGTGTCTACATGGCCACATGAGCTGCTGGTGTCGGGGGCACATGAGCTGCCGGTGTCTACATGGGCACATGAGCTGCTGGTCTCGGGGCACACATGAGCTGTCGGTAACGGGGGCACATGAGCTGCTGGTGTCGGGGGCACATGAGCTGCCGGTGTCGAGGGACACATGAGCTGCTGGTGTCGGGGGCACATGAGCTGCTGGTGTCTACATGGGCACATGAGCTGCTGGTCTCGGGGCACACATGAGCTGTCGGTATCGGGTGCACATGAGCTGCTGGTGTTATGGCTGCAGCATCTCCAGACTTGTCTTTCATGGCTGAAATGTCTCCAGACTTGTCTTCCGTGGCTGCAACATCTCTGAACTTGTCTCCCAGGGCTGCAGCATCTCCGGACTTGTCTCATTTGCCTGCAGCATCTCCAGATTTGTCTCCCATGGTTGCAGCATCTCCGGATTGTCTCCCGTAGCTGCAGCATCTCTGGACTTGTGTTCCGTGGCTGCAAAATCTCTAGACTTCTCTTCCATGGCTGCAAAATCTCCAGACTTGTCTTCCGTGGCTGCAGCATCTCCAGACTTGTCTTTCATGGCTGAAATGTCTCCAGACTTGTCTTCCGTGGCTGCAACATCTCTGAACTTGTCTCCCAGGGCTGCAGCATCTCCGGACTTGTCTCATTTGCCTGCAGCATCTCCAGATTTGTCTCCCATGGTTGCAGCATCTCCGGATTGTCTCCCGTAGCTGCAGCATCTCTGGACTTGTGTTCCGTGGCTGCAAAATCTCTAGACTTCTCTTCCATGGCTGCAAAATCTCCAGACTTGTCTTCCTTGGCTGCATCATCTCTGGACTTGTCTAATGTGGCTGCAGCATCTCCTGTATTGTCTCCCATGGCTGCATCATCTCCAGACTTATCTCCTGTGGCTGCAGCATCTCTTGTATTGTCTCCCATGGCTGCATCATCTCCAGACTTATCTCCTGTGGCTGCAGCATCTCCTGTATTGTCTCCCATGGCTGCAGCATCTCCGGACTTGTCTTCCATGGCTGCATCATCTCCAAACTTCTCTCTCCTGGCTGCAGCATCTCTGGACTTGTGTTCCGTAGCTGCAAAATCTCCAGACGTCTCTTCCATGGCTGCAAAATCTCCAGACTTGTCTTCCATGGCTGCAGCATCTCCAGACTTGTCTTCCTTGGCTGCATCATCTCTGGACTTGTCTAATGTGGCTGCAGCATCTCCTGTATTGTCTCCCATGGCTGCAGCTTCTCCAGACTTATCTCCTGTGGCTGCAGCATCTCCTGTATTGTCTCCCATGGCTGCAGCATCTCCAGACTTGTCTTCCATGGCTGCATCATCTCCAACCTTCTCTCTCCTGGCTACAGAATCTATGGACATGTCTTCCATGACAGCAGTGTCTCAAGATTTGTCTCCTGTAGCTGCAGCATCTCCAAAATTGTCTCATGTGGCTGCAGCATTTCCAGACTTGTCATCCATGGCTTCAGCATCTCTGGACATGACTCCCATGGCTGCAGCATCTCTGGACTTGTCTCTCATGGCTGCATCATCTCCGGACTTGTCTCCCATGGCTGCAGCATTTCTGGACTTGTCTTCCATGGCTGCAGCATCTCTGGACTTGCCTCCCTTGGCTGCAGCATCTCCAGACTTGTCTCCATCGAGCACATCGGGGACATCATTGGTGGGTAATTACACAGGAGCTGCCAGCAGTGGATTTTGATGATTTGGACATTCAGCTGCAAAACCCTCCTGAGATGACCATTAATAACCTCAGTGATTGCAGCCGAGGCTGGAGGTGCCGGGATAGTCACAAGAGGCTCATACATCAAAATTATCATGAATCCAGGTGCTATGGAAGTTTTGTTTCCATTTTTTCATCATTTGCAGATCAGTAAGGCTACTTTCACACATCCGGTTTGAGCCCTGCGGCTCAATCCGGCTGTGAAAACCATGCAACGGATGCGGTGAAAACACCGCATCCTTTGCATAAGTTTTTACATGCGGCCGGTCCGTTTTTTTCCGGTTGCGGCATGCTACTGAGCATGCGCAGTGGAAAATACCGCATGCGGCGACCGGATGCGGTTTTTTCCGCATCGCGCCGCATCCGGCCTCCATAGGGATGCATTGAAAAATGCGCCGCAGCGGCCGGATGCGGCGCGATGCGGTGTTTTTTGCCGGAGCAAAAAACGTTGCAGGGAACGTTCGATCCGGCCGCCGCATCGGCTACATCTGCCGCATGCGGCAAAAACCGGACCGAACGCAAGCCCCTGCGGCACAATGCGGCACTAATGTAAGTCAATGCAAAAAAAAACCGCAATCGGCGTTACAAAAGCCGGTTGCGGTTTTTCTGCAGAACGCCGTATTGTGCCGCAGAGCAAAAATCCGGATGTGTGAAAGTACCCTAACGTCTCCATCCTGTGATTTCCATCATTCCACCACTTATGTTGCAATTTCCATTTGTCTCCTCCTTCTGTAGAAAGCTCTCACTTTGCTGACACTTACATAGTTTGCACTTTCCATGAATGAAGCTTCTTGTAATTGACCTTTGTTTTTGCAATAAAAACTTCATCCAAAAGACAAAGTCCCTTGTTGTGCTGTTGGTGCAGCTGTCGCTGTGCGGTCACGCTGCTAATAGGCGACATCATAAATTAATGGGCGCTAATAACCGTGGGTGGGGCGGACTCTGCCGCTCTTTTATTTGAGAACACAGAAGGCGCAATACACAAAAACACTCAGGATGGTTAAAAATTCCGCTAACAATGGTTGCAATGCACAATTTTCCGTGAATGTTAATGGGAGCCATTACCATCACAAATCTCACAACGGCTCTATTGTTTCTTGCTGGAAAACACAAAAAAAAGAAAAATATAGTTTTCTAAAATTAGAAAAAATTAATAAACAAATACAAAAAAATCAGGAAGCAGTGAAAGGTGAAAGGGCTCGTTCATATGTGGAACTGACTCATTCGAGAAAAAAAATGCAGTTTTAAAAATAAGAGGAAAATCCATCAGATCTGTGCACTCATTCACATGGAGGTTTTTGCTCTTTGCATGTTTGAGCTTTGTTGCATTTTTTGAAACAATGTTGCATTGTCAATTCTTTCAGCAATTTTAATGCAATTTTCCACTATTGAAAGATTGAAATGGCTTTTCTGCAAAATCAAACATCAAAAAATGCACAAAATTTACACAATAATTTTCTGGCCTCAATAAAAAAAGAACATCAAAAACTATATGTGCGAATATTGCCAATAAAATGTATAAATCTTGCATAAACTAATCCTATAGAAATGAGCAGAGACTGAGCTCAGACGTTATCATGGATCTGATAACTGGATACGATGAATTGCTGCCGTCTGATCCCAGAGATATATTGCACGGCTCAGATGGTCAGAAATACTAATAAACCTATATTAATTAATTAATATAATTATAGATACCACTCCTTTCAAAGACTATTGGACTGACAGCAATACCCAGGCGCCTGAGCTTATTTATCAGTCCTACGGGCCATGAATGTAATTGGTGCTTCATTTAATGGGAATCTGTCAGCAGGACTCCACCAGACTGTTTAACTGCCGTTACATGGACTCTTGGTTCCTCCATTATGGAGAAATTAGCTCTTGAATTGATAAAAAATGAAGCTGAAGGGCTATGGTAGATCTGCAGCCTCCGTCACTCCAGCTCTATTCCCCACATAGCGACTCCAGCTCTATTCCCCACATAGCGACTCCAGCTCTATTCCCCACAAAGCAACTCCAGCTCTATTCCCCACATAGCGACTCCAGCTCTATTCCCCACATAGCGACTCCAGCTCTATTCCCCACATAGCGACTGCAGCTCTATTCCCCACATAGCGACTCCAGCTCTATTCCCCACATAGCGACTCCAGCTCTATTCCCCACATAGCGACTCCAGCTCTATTCCCCACATAGCGACTCCAGCTCTATTCCCCACATAGCGACTGCAGCTCTATTCCCCACATAGCGACTCCAGCTCTATTCCCCACATAGCGACTCCAGCTCTATTCCCCACATAGCGACTCCAGCTCTATTCCCCACATAGCGACTGCAGCTCTATTCCCCACATAGCGACTCCAGCTCTATTCCCCACATAGCGACTCCAGCTCTATTCCCCACATAGCGACTCCAGCTCTATTCCCCACATAGCGACTCCAGCTCTATTCCCCACATAGCGACTCCAGCTCTATTCCCCATATAGCGTCGCCTCCTGCTGGACTGACAGTTCCTTTGTCTGAAACAGAGGCAGTGTTGGGAAATCGAGCTGGAGTGACAGAGGCTTCAGATCTACTATAGCCCTTCGGCATCATTGGCATATTAATTAAGACACTCATAACAGAGGAAAGCAGCGGCCATGTCCAGGTATTGCTGAACTTCTCATTGAGAAAGCTAAATGCACTTATAGCCTGTGGAGTGAAATCCAGCTGATAGATTCCCATTAAGTTAATTTATTGTAAGGCACATAATAAAAATGTAAATGAGATCAATGTAAGAACACAGATCACAATTAGAGAACATGTTTAGGTACCTGCAAGCTATTGTTGTTAATATGCACCTGGAGCTAATATCCTTAATTATCTGACAAACCCTATGTAACTGGCAGCCTAACTTTCCAGTTTGCACTGACTTTGCTGTTCCAAAGTGACTGAAAGCCTCCGGCAGCAGGTTGCCCAGGTGAAGGCCAAAGGAATGAACCTATCAGCCATAGCAAGATAAATTGGTTGTTCCAAGTCTGTGATTTCGAGAATATTGCATCTTTACAACATCACAAACTTTTTCAAGTCCTCCAAGAAGGCTGGTCGCCCTTGAATGACCAATGCAAGAGAGGACAGAATAATGCGGTAATAGTTTCCACACTGCAGCTGAAATTGCGGCACAATTTGGCATTGAACAGAGCAAGGATCTGTCTTGTCATACAGTGTCACGACATGTAAGAGCATTTGGACTGAAAGCCCACTCTGCAGTGACCAAACCTCTCATTAGCAGAAAGAATCACAAGGCTAGACTCACTTTTGGTGAGGAGCATGTCGTGTGGACAGAGGAGACGTGTCCCATTTGAGTGATGAAAGCAGGTTTAATTAATTTACGTTTGATGGAAAACATTATGTTCATCGACAAACTGGAGAAAGACTGAACCTAAAGTGTGTTAAGAAATCATTGAAAGGTGGTGGAGGAAGGGTCATGGTTTGGGGAATGTTTTTGGCAGCAGGAGCTGGACCTCTCATACAGCTACATGGCAGAGTGAATACAAGTGTGGATCAGAACCTTCTTTACATCACGTGGTTCCTTACTTGCGTTCATCACTCAATCAGCAGCAATTTTCATGCAGGACAATGCCCCCTGTCACACAGCAAAACAGGGAAAGCAAATCATGGAAACAATGAAATGGCCACAGCCCAGAGTCCTGACCTAAACCCAATAGAAAACCTCTGGAAAATCCCTGGCGACAAAGTTATGGCCAAGAAACCCACAACAGTCAAAGAAGTGTGGAAGACCCTGGAAGAAGAGTGGGCCAAAATCCCCCCAGAGCAGTGTGAGAGGCTAGTGATGTCCTGTGGAAGAGACTGGAAGAAGAGTGGGCCAAAATCCCCCCAGAGCAGTGTGAGAGACTAGTGATGTCCTGTGGAAGAGACTGGAGGAAGAGTGGACCAAAATCCCCCCAGAGCAGTGTGAGAGACTAGTGATGTCCTGTGGAAGAGACTGGAAGAAGAGTGGGCCAAAATCCCCCCAGAGCAGTGTGAGAGGCTAGTGATGTCCTGTGGAAGGGACTGGAAGAAGAGTGGACCAAAATCCCCCCAGAACAGTGAGAGACTAGTGATGTCATGTGGAAGAGACTGGAGGAAGAGTGGACCAAAATCCCCCCAGAGCAGTGTGAGAGACTAGTGATGTCCTGTGGAAGAGACTGGAAGAAGAGTGGACCAAAATCCCCCCAGAGCAGTGTGAGAGACTAGTTATGTCCTGTGGAAGAGACTGGAAGAAGAGTGGACCAAAATCCCCCCAGAGCAGTGTGAGAGACTAGTGATGTCCTGTGGAAGAGACTGGAGGAAGAGTGGACCAAAATCCCCCCAGAGCAGTGTGAGAGACTAGTGATGTCCTGTGGAAGAGACTGGAAGAAGAGTGGGCCAAAATCCCCCCAGAGCAGTGTGAGAGGCTAGTGATGTCCTGTGGAAGAGACTGGAAGAAGAGTGGACCAAAATCCCCCCAGAGCAGTGTGAGAGACTAGTGATGTCCTGTGGAAGAGACTGGAGGAAGAGTTGACCAAAATCCCCCCAGAGCAGTGTGAGAGACTAGTGATGTCCTGTGGAAGAGACTGGAGGAAGAGTGGGCCAAAATCCCCCCAGAGCAGTGTGAGAAACTAGTGATGTCCTGTGGAAGAGACTGGAGGAAGAGTGGGCCAAAATCCCCCCAGAGCAGTGTGAGAGACTAGTGATGTCCTGTGGAGAGACTGGAATAAGAGTGGACCAAAATCCCCCCAGAGCAGTGTGAGAGACTAGTGATGTCCTGTGGAAGAGATTGGAAGAAGAGTGGGACAAAATCCCCCCAGAGCAGTGTGAGAGACTAGTGATGTCCTGTGGAAGAGACTGGAGGAACAGTGGACCAATATCCCCCCAGAGCAGTGTGAGAGGCTAGTGATGTCCTGTGGAAGAGACTGGAAGAAGAGTGGACCAAAATCCCGCAGAGCAGTGTGAGGGACTAGTGATGTCCTGTGGAAGAGATTGGAAGAAGAGTGGGCTAAAATCCCCCCAGAGCAGTGTGAGAGGCTAGTGATGTCCTGTGGAAGAGACTGAAAGAAGAGTGGTCCAAAATCCCCCCAGAGCAGTGTGAGAGGCTAGTGATGTCCTGTGGAAGAGACTGGAAGAAGAGTGGGCCAAAATCCCCCCAGAGCAGTGTGAGAGACTAGTGATGTCCTGTGGAAGAGACTGGAGGAAGAGTGGACCAAAATCCCCCCAGGGCAGTGTGAGAGACTAGTGATGTCCTGTGGAAGAGACTGGAAGAAGAGTGGGCGAAAATCCCCCCAGAGCAGTGTGAGAGGCTAGTGATGTCCTGTGGAAGAAACTGGAAGAAGAGTGGACCAAAATCCCCCCAGAGCAGTGTGAGAGGCTAGTGATGTCCTGTGGAAGAGACTGGAAGAAGAGTGGGCCAAAATCCCCCCAGAGCAGTGTGAGAGACTAGTGATGTCCTGTGGAAGAGACTGGAAGAAGAGTGGACCAAAATCCCCCCAGAGCAGTGTGAGAGACTAGTGATATCCTGTGGAAGAGACTGGAAGAAGAGTGGACCAAAATCCCCCCAGAGCAGTGTGAGAGGCTAGTGATGTCCTGTGGAAGAGACTGGAAGAAGAGTGGACCAAAATCCCCCCAGAGCAGTGTGAGAGACTAGTGATGTCCTGTGGAAGAGACTGGAAGAAGAGTGGGACAAAATCCCCCCAGAGCAGTGTGAGAGGCTAGTGATGTCCTGTGGAAGAGACTGGAAGAAGAATGGGCCAAAATCCCCCCAGAGTAGTGTGAGAGACTAGTGATGTCCTGTGGAAGAGACTGGAAGAAGAGTGGGATAAAATCCCCCCAGAGCAGTGTGAGGGACTAGTGATGTCCTGTGGAAGAGACTGGAAGAAGAGTGGGCCAAAATCCCCCCAGAGCAGTGTGAGAGACTAGTGATGTCCTGTGGAAGAGACTGGAAGAAGAGTGGGCCAAAATCCCCCCAGAGCAGTGTGAGAGACTAGTGATGTCCTGTGGAAGAGACTGGAAGAAGAGTGGGACAAAATCCCCCCAGAGCAGTGTGAGAGACTAGTGATGTCCTGTGGAAGAGACTGGAAGAAGAGTGGACCAAAATCCCCCCAGAGCAGTGTGAGAGACTAGTGATGTCCTGTGGAAGAGACTGGAAGAAGAGTGGGCCAAAATCCCCCCAGAGCAGTGTGAGGGACTAGTGATGTCCTGTGGAAGAGACTGGAAGAAGAGTGGACGAAAATCCCCCCAGAACAGTGAGAGACTAGTGATGTCCTGTGGAAGAGACTGGAGGAAGAGTGGACCAAAATCCCCCCAGAGCAGTGTGAGAGACTAGTGATGTCCTGTAGAAGAGACTGGAGGAAGAGTGGACCAAAATCCCCCCAGAGCAGTGTGAGAGACTAGTGATGTCCTGTGGAAGAGACTGGAAGAAGAGTGGGCCAAAATCCCCCCAGAGCAGTGTGAGAGGCTAGTGATGTCCTGTGGAAGAGACTGGAAGAAGAGTGGACCAAAATCCCCCCAGAGCAGTGTGAGAGACTAGTGATGTCCTGTGAAAGAGACTGGAGGAAGAGTGGACCAAAATCCCCCCAGAGCAGTGTGAGAGACTAGTGATGTCCTGTGGAAGAGACTGGAGGAAGAGTGGGCCAAAATCCCCCCAGAGCAGTGTGAGAAACTAGTGATGTCCTGTGGAAGAGACTGGAGGAAGAGTGGGCCAAAATCCCCCCAGAGCAGTGTGAGAGGCTAGTGATGTCCTGTGGAAGGGACTGGAAGAAGAGTGGGCCAAAATCCCCCCAGAGCAGTGTGAGGGACTAGTGATGTCCTGTGGAAGAGACTGGAAGAAGAGTGGACCAAAATCCCCCCAGAACAGTTAGAGACTAGTGATGTCCTGTGGAAGAGACTGGAGGAAGAGTGGACCAAAATCCCCCCAGAGCAGTGTGAGAGACTAGTGATGTCCTGTGGAAGAGACTGGGGGAAGAGTGGACCAAAATCCCCCCAGAGCAGTGTGAGAGACTAGTGATGTCCTGTGGAAGAGACTGGAAGAAGAGTGGGCCAAAATCCCCCCAGAGCAGTGTGAGAGGCTAGTGATGTCCTGTGGAAGAGACTGGAAGAAGAGTGGACCAAAATCCCCCCAGAACAGTGAGAGACTAGTGATGTCCTGTGGAAGAGACTGGAGGAAGAGTGGACCAAAATCCCCCCAGAGCAGTGTGAGAGACTAGTGATGTCCTGTGGAAGAGACTGGAGGAAGAGTGGACCAAAATCCCCCCAGAGCAGTGTGAGAGACTAGTGATGTCCTGTGGAAGAGACTGGAAGAAGAGTGGGCCAAAATCCCCCCAGAGCAGTGTGAGAGGCTAGTGATGTCCTGTGGAAGAGACTGGAAGAAGAGTGGACCAAAATCCCCCCAGAACAGTGAGAGACTAGTGATGTCCTGTGGAAGAGACTGGAAGAAGAGTGGGCCAAAATCCCCCCAGAGCTGTGTGAGAGGCTAGTGATGTCCTGTGGAAGAGACTGGAAGAAGAGTGGACCAAAATCCCCCCAGAGCAGTGTGAGAGGCTAGTGATGTCCTGTTGAAGAGACTGGAAGAAGAGTGGGCCAAAATCCCCCCAGAGCAGTGTGAGAGGCTAGTGATGTCCTGTGGAAGAGACTGGAAGAAGAGTGGGCCAAAATCCCCCCAGAGCAGTGTGAGAGGCTAGTGATGTCCTGTGGAAGAGACTGGAGGAAGAGTGGGCCAAAATCCCCCCAGAGCAGTGTGAGAGACTAGTGATGTCCTGTGGAAGAGACTGGAAGAAGAGTGGGCCAAAATCCCCCCAGAGCAGTGTGAGAGACTAGTGATGTCCTGAGGAAGAGACTGGAAGAAGAGTGGACCAATATCCCCCAGAGCAGTGTGAGAGGCTAGTGATGTCCTGTGGAAGAGACTGGAGGAAGAGTGGGCCAAAATCCCCCCAGAGCAGTGTGAGAGGCTAGTGATGTCCTGTGGAAGAGACTGGAGGAAGAGTGGGCCAAAATCCCCCCAGAGCAGTGTGAGAGGCTAGTGATGTCCTGTGGAAGAGACTGGAGGAAGAGTGGGCCAAAATCCCCCCAGAGCAGTGTGAGGGACTAGTGATGTCCTGTGGAAGAGACTGGAAGAAGAGTCGGCCAAAATCCCCCCAGAGCAGTGTGAGAGACTAGTGATGTCCTGTGGAAAGACTGGAGGAAGAGTGGGCCAAAATCCCCCCAGAGCAGTGTGAGGGACTAGTGATGTCCTGTGGAGAGACTGGAAGAAGAGTGGGCCAAAATCCCCCCAGAGCAGTGTGAGAGGCTAGTGATGTCCTGTGGGAGAGACTGGAAGAAGAGTGGACCAAAATCCCCCCGGAGCAGTGTGAGAGGCTAGTGATGTCCTGTGGGAGAGACTGGAAGAAGAGTGGGCCAAAATCCCCCCAGAGCAGTGTGAGAGACTAGTGATGTCCTGTGGGAGAGACTGGAAGAAGAGTGGGCCAAAATCCCCCCAGAGCAGTGTGAGAGACCAGTGATGTCCTGTGGAAGAGACTGGAAGAAGAGTGGACCAAAATCCCTCCAGAGCAGTGTGAGAGACTAGTGATGTCCTGTGGAAGAGACTGGAAGAAGAGTGGACCAAAATCCTCCCAGAGCAGTGTGAGAGACTAGTGATGTCCTGTGGAGGAGACTGGAGGAAGAGTGGGCCAAAATCCTCCCAGATCAGTGTGAGAGGCTAGTGATGTCCTGTGGAAGAGACTGGAAGAAGAGTGGGCCAAAATCCTCCCAGATCAGTGTGAGAGGCTAGTGATGTCCTGTGGAAGAGACTGGAAGAAGAGTGGGCCAAAATCCTCGCAGATCAGTGTGAGAGGCTAGTGATGTCCTGTGGAGGAGACTGGAAGAAGAGTGGGCCAAAATCCCCCCAGAGCAGTGTGAGAGGCTAGTGATGTCCTGTGGAAGAGACTGGAGGAAGAGTGGGCCAAAATCCCCCCAGAGCAGTGTGAGGGACTAGTGATGTCCTGTGGAAGAGACTGGAAGAAGAGTCGGCCAAAATCCCCCCAGAGCAGTGTGAGAGACTAGTGATGTCCTGTGGAAAGACTGGAGGAAGAGTGGGCCAAAATCCGCCCAGAGCAGTGTGAGGGACTAGTGATGTCCTGTGGAGAGACTGGAAGAAGAGTGGGCCAAAATCTCCCCAGAGCAGTGTGAGAGGCTAGTGATGTCCTGTGGGAGAGACTGGAAGAAGAGTGGGCCAAAATCCCCAGAGCAGTGTGAGAGACTAGTGATGTCCTGTGGAAGAGACTGGAAGAAGAGTGGGCCAAAATCCCCCCAGAGCAGTGTGAGAGGCTAGTGATGTCCTGTGGAAGAGACTGGAAGAAGAGTGGACCAAAATCTCCCAGAGCAGTGTGAGAGACTAGTGATGTCCTGTGGGAGAGACTGGAAGAAGAGTGGGCCAAAATCCCCCCAGAGCAGTGTGAGAGGCTAGTGATGTTCTGTGGAAGAGACTGGAAGAAGAGTGGGCCAAAATCCCCCCAGAACAGTGTGAGAGACTAGTGATGTCCTGTGGGAGAGACTGGAAGAAGAGTGGGCCAAAATCCCCCCAGAGCAGTGTGAGAGACTAGTGATGTCCTGTGGGAGAGACTGGAAGAAGAGTGGGCCAAAATCCCCCCAGAGCAGTGTGAGAGACCAGTGATGTCCTGTGGAAGAGACTGGAAGAAGAGTGGACCAAAATCCCTCCAGAGCAGTGTGAGAGACTAGTGATGTCCTGTGGAAGAGACTGGAAGAAGAGTGGACCAAAATCCCCCCAGAGCAGTGTGAGGGACTAGTGATGTCCTGTGGAGAGACTGGAAGAAGAGTGGGCCAAAATCCCCCCAGAGCAGTGTGAGAGGCTAGTGATGTCCTGTGGGAGAGACTGGAAGAAGAGTGGACCAAAATCCCCCCAGAGCAGTGTGAGAGGCTAGTGATGTCCTGTGGGAGAGACTGGAAGAAGAGTTGGCCAAAATCCCCCCAGAGCAGTGTGAGAGACTAGTGATGTCCTGTGGAAAAGACTGGAAGAAGAGTGGGCCAAAATCCCCCCAGAGCAGTGTGAGAGGCTAGTGATGTCCTGTGGAAGAGACTGGAAGAAGAGTGGACCAAAATCTCCCAGAGCAGTGTGAGAGACTAGTGATGTCCTGTGGGAGAGACTGGAAGAAGAGTGGGCCAAAATCCCCCCAGAGCAGTGTGAGAGGCTAGTGATGTCCTGTGGAAGAGACTGGAAGAAGAGTGGGCCAAAATCCCCCCAGAGCAGTGTGAGAGACTAGTGATGTCCTGTGGGAGAGACTGGAAGAAGAGTGGGCCAAAATCCCCCCAGAGCAGTGTGAGAGACTAGTGATGTCCTGTGGGAGAGACTGGAAGAAAAGTGGGCCAAAATCCCCCCAGAGCAGTGTGAGAGACCAGTGATGTCCTGTGGAAGAGACTGGAAGAAGAGTGGACCAAAATCCCTCCAGAGCAGTGTGAGAGACTAGTGATGTCCTGTGGAAGAGACTGGAAGAAGAGTGGACCAAAATCCCCCCAGAGCAGTGTGAGAGACTAGTGATGTCCTGTGGAGGAGACTGGAGGAAGAGTGGACCAAAATCCCCCCAGAGCAGTGTGAGAGACTAGTGATGTCCTGTGGAAGAGACTGGAAGAAGAGTGGGCCAAAATCCCCCCAGAGCAGTGTGAGAGGCTAGTGATGTCCTGTGGAGGAGACTGGAGGAAGAGTGGACCAAAATCCCCCCAGAGCAGTGTGAGAGACTAGTGATGTCCTGTGGGAGAGACTGGAAGAAGAGTGGGCCAAAATCCCCCCAGAGCAGTGTGAGAGACTAGTGATGTCCTGTGGGAGAGACTGGAAGAAGAGTGGGCCAAAATCCCCCCAGAGCAGTGTGAGAGACCAGTGATGTCCTGTGGAAGAGACTGGAAGAAGAGTGGACCAAAATCCCTCCAGAGCAGTGTGAGAGACTAGTGATGTCCTGTGGAAGAGACTGGAAGAAGAGTGGACCAAAATCCCCCCAGAGCAGTGTGAGGGACTAGTGATGTCCTGTGGAGAGACTGGAAGAAGAGTGGGCCAAAATCCCCCCAGAGCAGTGTGAGAGGCTAGTGATGTCCTGTGGGAGAGACTGGAAGAAGAGTGGACCAAAATCCCCCCAGAGCAGTGTGAGAGGCTAGTGATGTCCTGTGGGAGAGACTGGAAGAAGAGTTGGCCAAAATCCCCCCAGAGCAGTGTGAGAGACTAGTGATGTCCTGTGGAAAAGACTGGAAGAAGAGTGGGCCAAAATCCCCCCAGAGCAGTGTGAGAGGCTAGTGATGTCCTGTGGAAGAGACTGGAAGAAGAGTGGACCAAAATCTCCCAGAGCAGTGTGAGAGACTAGTGATGTCCTGTGGGAGAGACTGGAAGAAGAGTGGGCCAAAATCCCCCCAGAGCAGTGTGAGAGGCTAGTGATGTCCTGTGGAAGAGACTGGAAGAAGAGTGGGCCAAAATCCCCCCAGAGCAGTGTGAGAGACTAGTGATGTCCTGTGGGAGAGACTGGAAGAAGAGTGGGCCAAAATCCCCCCAGAGCAGTGTGAGAGACTAGTGATGTCCTGTGGGAGAGATTGGAAGAAAAGTGGGCCAAAATCCCCCCAGAGCAGTGTGAGAGACCAGTGATGTCCTGTGGAAGAGACTGGAAGAAGAGTGGACCAAAATCCCTCCAGAGCAGTGTGAGAGACTAGTGATGTCCTGTGGAAGAGACTGGAAGAAGAGTGGACCAAAATCCCCCCAGAGCAGTGTGAGAGACTAGTGATGTCCTGTGGAGGAGACTGGAGGAAGAGTGGACCAAAATCCCCCCAGAGCAGTGTGAGAGACTAGTGATGTCCTGTGGAAGAGACTGGAAGAAGAGTGGGCCAAAATCCCCCCAGAGCAGTGTGAGAGGCTAGTGATGTCCTGTGGAGGAGACTGGAGGAAGAGTGGACCAAAATCCCCCCAGAGCAGTGTGAGAGACTAGTGATGTCCTGTGGAAGAGACTGGAAGAAGAGTGGGCCAAAATCCCCCCAGAGCAGTGTGAGAGGCTAGTGATGTCCTGTGGAAGAGACTGGAAGAAGAGTGGGCCAAAATCCTCCCAGATCAGTGTGAGAGGCTAGTGATGTCCTGTGGAAGAGACTGGAAGAAGAGTGGGCCAAAATCCTCCCAGATCAGTGTGAGAGGCTAGTGATGTCCTGTGGAAGAGACTGGAAAAAGAGTGGGCCAAAATCCTCCCAGATCAGTGTGAGAGGCTAGTGATGTCCTGTGGAGGAGACTGGAAGAAGAGTGGGCCAAAATCCCCCCAGAGCAGTGTGAGAGGCTAGTGATGTCCTGTGGAAGAGACTGGAGGAAGAGTGGGCCAAAATCCCCCCAGAGCAGTGTGAGGGACTAGTGATGTCCTGTGGAAGAGACTGGAAGAAGAGTCGGCCAAAATCCCCCCAGAGCAGTGTGAGAGACTAGTGATGTCCTGTGGAAAGACTGGAGGAAGAGTGGGCCAAAATCCCCCCAGAGCAGTGTGAGGGACTAGTGATGTCCTGTGGAGAGACTGGAAGAAGAGTGGGCCAAAATCTCCCCAGAGCAGTGTGAGAGGCTAGTGATGTCCTGTGGGAGAGACTGGAAGAAGAGTGGACCAAAATCCCCCCAGAGCAGTGTGAGAGGCTAGTGATGTCCTGTGGGAGAGACTGGAAGAAGAGTGGGCCAAAATCCCCAGAGCAGTGTGAGAGACTAGTGATGTCCTGTGGAAGAGACTGGAAGAAGAGTGGGCCAAAATCCCCCCAGAGCAGTGTGAGAGGCTAGTGATGTCCTGTGGAAGAGACTGGAAGAAGAGTGGACCAAAATCTCCCAGAGCAGTGTGAGAGACTAGTGATGTCCTGTGGGAGAGACTGGAAGAAGAGTGGGCCAAAATCCCCCCAGAGCAGTGTGAGAGGCTAGTGATGTCCTGTGGAAGAGACTGGAAGAAGAGTGGGCCAAAATCCCCCCAGAGCAGTGTGAGAGACTAGTGATGTCCTGTGGGAGAGACTGGAAGAAGAGTGGGCCAAAATCCCCCCAGAGCAGTGTGAGAGGCTAGTGATGTCCTGTGGAGGAGACTGGAAGAAGAGTGGACCAAAATCCCCCCAGAGCAGTGTGAGAGACTAGTGATGTCCTGTAGAAGAGACTGGAAGAAGAGTGGGCGAAAATCCCCCCAGAGCAGTGTGAGAGACTAGTGATGTCCTGTGGGAGAGACTGGAAGAAGAGTGGGCCAAAATCCCCCCAGAGCAGTGTGAGAGGCTAGTGATGTCCTGTGGGAGAGACTGGAAGAAGAGTGGGCCAAAATCCCCCCAGAGCAGTGTGAGAGGCTACTGATGTCCTGTGGAAGAGACTGGAAGAAGAGTGGACCAAAATCCCCCCAGAGCAGTGTGAGAGACTAGTGATGTCCTGTAGGAGAGACTGGAAGAAGAGTGGACCAAAATCCCCCCAGAGCAGTGTGAGAGGCTACTGATGTCCTGTGGAAGAGACTGGAAGAAGAGTGGTCCAAAATCCCCCCAGAGCAGTGTGAGAGACTAGTGATGTCCTGTAGAAGAGACTGGAAGAAGAGTGGACCAAAATCCCCCCAGAGCAGTGTGAGAGGCTACTGATGTCCTGTGGAAGAGACTGGAAGAAGAGTGGGCCAAAATCCCCCCAGAGCAGTGTGAGAGACTAGTGATGTCCTGTGGAAGAGACTGGAAGAAGGGTGGGCCAAAATCCCCCCAGAGCAGTGTGAGGGACTAGTGATGTCCTGTGGCTGCAGATGTGCAAGTCATTCACAGGGACGGCACCCCTTAGGCTAGTTTCACACTTGCGTTGTGTGGAGTCCGTCGCATTGCGTTGTGTGACGGATGTGACAGATGTAACGGATGCGTTACATATAGTGGCACAACTGATGGGACGGATGCTGCAAAACAACGGAATCCGTTATAGCTTTTTTTTCAACAATTACTCAACTGAGCATGCGCAGTTGCGTAAAAACGGATCCGTCACAGGAATCCGTCAAATGATGGATTCCACCACCATAGCCTTCTATTATAAAAATAATGGATGTCGGCGGAATCCAGCACATTGCTTTTTTTTTATGCTCCGCCAAGCGCAGAAAAACATTACATGCTGCGTTCCTTCCGCCCGGCGGAAGCAACGCAGCGTCAGCCAGTGGAAGCAACGCAGGGTCATCAGTCGCAATCCGTCATCCATATAAGTCTAAGGGAAGCAGCGGAATCCGTTAACGGATTCCGCTGTTTTCCAAAATGGCGGATTGTGACTGAAGGAAAAAAACGCAAGTGTGAAACTAGCCTTACAAAAAACCTTCACATGTTCATCAATGTGGATTACATTATTTCTTTCATCTCCAGTGTATACATCTATACTGTATAGGACAGTAAATAATATATTACAGGGTCAGGACACAAGTCACATATAGATTTATATATTAGTTTTATAGTGAACATGATTCCGGACCACTATCATATACAGTACAGACCAAAGTTTGGACACACCTTCTCATCTCTAGAAAAACTGTTAGGCTATGTGCACACGCTGCGTTTTTTTGACGCTGCGTTTTTGTGCGTTTTTGGCCGCTAAAAACGCACAAAAACGCAACTGCGTCGAAAAAACGCGGCAAAAAACGCACGCGTTTTGCCGCGATTTGGTGCGTTTTTTTGCTGCGTTTTGCTGCGTTTTTGCTCACTGCGTCCTTATGCGTTTTTTATCAGTGAACAAAAAAAAAAAAGGTCTGATGTCATTTCCTTCTTCAATGTGTTCTTCATTCTCCACTAGTGTATGCAGAAGAGCAGACAGCTGCAGAACTACAAGGCTCAGCATCCTCGATCCAATAGTGTATGCAGGAGAGCAGACAGCAGCTGTCGAACTACAAGGCTCAGCATCCTCCATCCAATAGTGTATGCAGGAGAGCAGACAGCAGCTGTCGAACTACAAGGCTCAGCATCCTCCTTCCAGGACTGTATGCAGAATTTCTTTGCCCCCCCAAAAAAAAAAAATGACGTGGGCTTCGCCATATTTTTGTATGCTAGCCGGGTACAGCAGGCAGGTACGGGCTGCCCCCAACCCCCAGCTGCCTATTTGTACCCGGCTGGGAACCAAAAATATAGGGAAGCCCTTTTTTTTTAAATTATTTCATGAATTTCATGAAATAATTTAAAAAAACAATGACGTGGGCTTCGCCCAATTTTTGAGTCCAGCCGGGTACAACTAGGCAGCTGGGGATTGGAATCCACAGTGCAGGGTGCCCATGCTTTCTGGGCACCCCTGTTGTGAATTGCAGTCCCGCAGCCACCCCAGAAAATGGCGCTTTCATAGAAGCGCCATCTTCTGGCGCTGTATCCAACTCTTCCAGCTGCCCTGGTGACGGGTGGCTCGCCGGGTAATAATGGGGTTAGGGCTAGCTGTATATTATCAGCTGGCCCTAAGCCCGAAATTCATGGTGTCACGCCAATATTAGACATGGCCACCATGAATTTCTAGTAAAGATAAAAAAAAAACACAACACAGAAAAATATTTTTATTAGAAATAAAACACAACACAATTAGTGACTCCATCTTTATTGAAATAAACCCCCCTCCGCAGTAATCCTGGGTTAGGGTCCCGCGCCGTCCAATCCGGATCCAATATCATCTGATCGGTTTGCTGGAAGGCAGAGCGATCAGATGATGTGTCAGGTTCTAGGGGCTGAATCACATCACACATCAGCTGATTGTATAAAAGCCGATTATACAATCAGCTGATGCATCAGTAGAAAAAAAAAAATAATACTCACTTATGTGTTGATTACCGGCATCTCCTGGAGCGATTGGAGGAGTCTGATCCTGTCCGATCGCTGCAGCAGCTGCCGGTAATCAGGGATGAAGTCTCCTGACGCATCCGCTGATACCGGCCGGGCGCTCGCGTCACCGCGATACTTACGATCACCTGATGCGTCAGGTGACAGCATCATGTGATCCATCGCCAGGTCCTGCATCCATCGGAGCTTTCCCGGCCGTCTGCACACAGCTGGAGCGGCGATACCGTGAGAGGAGATGGGAGCGGGCATGGCACCAGGAGGCTGCAGACAGGTGAGTATAACTTTTTTTTTTTTTTCTACTGTTAACTTTTGTTTTCGCAGCCGCTTCCACCTCCCGCCCAGACATGGCGCTGCACGGCAGCATACATGCCCAGGACGGGAGATGGACGTGGCGGTGACGGTACCGGGAGGATTCACGCTTCTGTATATACTGACAGAAGGAATCCTCTTCCTGTACACGTCACTTTACTACCCACCTCCTGCGCTTATAGCTGCGTTTTTGGTCTTAGAAACGCACCAAAACGCACCAAAACGCAGCTATTTGCGTTTCTCATTGCGTCTTTCAACATCCCATTGAACTCAATGGATGAAAAGCGCAGTGAAAAACGCGGGAATAATTGACATGCTGCGTTTTTGTGGTCACCACAAAAACGCAGCTGAAAAAAAAACGCTGTGTGCAAACAGCAAAAATGAAAACTCATAGACTTTGCTGGGGAAGCAAAGTCATGCAGTTTTGAGGCCAAAAACGCACCCGAAAAACGCGCAAAAACGCCAAGAAAAACGCACTGTGTGCACATAGCCTTAAGAGGAGACTTTGTGCAGCAGCCTTCATGGTAAAATAGCTGCTAGGAAACCACTGCTAAGGACAGGAACAAGCAGAAGAGACTTGTTTGGGATAAAGAACACAAGGAATGGACATTAGACCAGTGGAAATCTGTGCTTTGGTCTGATGAGTCCATATTTGAGATCTTTGGATTCAACCACCGTGTCTTTGTAGAAAAGGTGAATGGATGGACTCTACATGGCTGGTTCCCACCGTGAAGCATGGAGGAGGAGGGGTGACGGTGCGGGGGGGGCTTTGCTGGTGACACTGTTGGGGATTTATTCAAAATTGAAGGCATACAGAACCAGCATGGCTACCACAGCATCTTGCAGCGGCGTGCTATTCCATCCGGTTTGCGTTTAGTTGGACCATCATTTATTTTTCAACAGGACAATGACCCCAAACACACCTCCAGGCTGTGTAAGGGCTATGTGACTAAGGAGAGTGATGGGGTGCTACACCAGGTGACCTGGCCTCCACAGTCACCAGACCTGAACCCAATCGAGATGGTTTGGGGTGAGCTGGACCGCAGAGTGAAGGCAAAAGGGCCAACAAGTGCTAAGCATCTCTGGGAACTCCTTCAAGACTGTTGGAAAACCATTTTCGGTGACTACCTCTTGAAGATCATCAAGAGAATGCCAAGAGTGCGCAAAGCAGTAATGAAAGCAAAAGGCGGCTACTTTGAAGAACCTAGAATATAAGACATATTTTCAGTTGTTTCACACTTTTTTGTTAAGTATTTCATTCCACATGTGATAATTCATAGTTTTGATGCCTTCAATGTGAATCTACAATTTTCAGAGTCCTGAACATAAAGAAAACTCTTTGAATGAGGAGGTGTGTCCAAACTTTTGGTCTGCACTGTGTATATATATATATATTTACTGTACACACCATGATCTTGACATATCCATTTGTATTGTAGGAACAAGCGATCATTTACACTCATACATTTGTATCTACACAGAACACATGGGGAGAACACTAGATTGTCACTGAGCGTCAGTCTGACACATTTTATTGTATTTTTTCCAGATGTAAAGATCATAAGCTGCTGCGCTTTTTTCTGCTTAAATAAAATGATCCATTTAATAACATTGACATCTATGGGAGACAAATACAAGGGTCACATGCTCTCATCTGTTCTTTACAGTTTTACTTTATTATATGTTTCTAGCAGATTTTACCACAGATTATTTTTTGTAATTAAAATATAAAAACGTGTAAGTTTCATAAGTTGCAAAAACATTAGTGTGAATCAGGCCATAGACAGATTAGTGGTCTCCAGTACATTGTATGGAAAACCTTGTGTGGGGGAGGGGGTGGAGCACGTGACAGGAGCTGGGAAACAAAGGGTTACTGTGTGGCCCCACATTCTGACTTTCTGGGCACTGAGCATCTATTCTTCTGAATGTCGGCTGCGGGAGGGGCCCGTCTGTATCGGTGGTCACCGGGGGTCTGCGTGATCCGAGGCCTGATGGTGCCGCTGTCTTTGTTTCCCGATTCTTCTTCTGCTCCTATAACGAGGCGCACTGACGCCCCCTCCTCCGCTTTCTCCACTGAGATCGGAACGTTTTCTCATTTTTTTCTAATAATTTTGTCCAGTGTGGAAAGATCTGAGACTCTGTAAATCACTTTATGAGAAGATTTGTCTTCATTCTGGTAAAAAAAAATTGCATTTAATCATCTGTTCCTCAGCCCGTGTGTTACCATCACTTGATATCAGAATGTTCTCCTCATTTGGAGTACAGATGATGGCAGTGATGGGTCAGCGCCTGTGCCACTATATCTGGGGAGAAGCTGCTGCAGGGATTGGCGCTGATAAGCACAACACTCAGTGGAGGAGACAGTCGCTGACCCATCACTGCCATCTGACCCATCACTGCCATCTGACCCATCACTGCCATCTGACCCATCACTGCCATCTGACCCATCACTGCCATCTGACCATCACTGTCATCTGACCCATCACTGCCATCTGACCCATCACTGCCATCTGACCCATCACTGCCATCTGACCCATCACTGCCATCTGACCCATCACTGTCATCTGACCCATCACTGCCATCTGACCCATCACTGCCATCTGACCCATCACTGCCATCTGACCATCACTGTCATCTGACCCATCACTGCCATCTGACCCATCACTGCCATCTGACCCATCACTGCCATCTGACCATCACTGCCATCTGACCCATCACTGCCATCTGACCCATCACTGCCATCTGACCCATCACTGCCATCTGACCCATCACTGCCATCATCTGTACTCCACGTTCTGATATCAATACAGGCTGGGGAACAGCAGGGGTTTGGAAGCCGCTGACATGCAATTTTTAATAGGGTCTGATCAGTTATTGATAGTTTGTCAATTATTTGTCATTTTAACAAAAAAAAGTAGATCAACATGTTGCTGCCCCTGCCATCAGTTTTACCTACATGCATGTATTTGGGACTAAAAATCACTTTTGCAATTGGGTTTCATTAAAACTTACGCACCGTTTGGACTTCATTTGACAATCATTTATCATGTGGTTTGTCACCGTAAATCAGCTAAAAAAAGACAGATGAAAGCTATCCGCTCCCTAGTGAGACCCTCACAATAAGCTCACTGATGGATTGTCAGTTAACTCATTCTGCAGCCATCAATAGACTGTGTTGCACAGAGGCTAAATGACGCAAACATTACAATATTTTTAATAAAAACTGGTTGAAAAAATATTTTTCAGACCAAAATACATGGGTTTAAGTAAAAAATGCTTTTAAATGTTTTTTTTTTTTCATGCAATCCTGTTATACTGAATGCATTGTCATGTACGGTGCTCTCTAACCTCGGGGTCTTATTAGGGGTCTCCTGCCTTGTTTTTGTCTCCTTTGTCACCTGCTTCTCCCCCTATGGATCTATGAGATTCCTGTGGATCCAGCAGGGACATTATTCTACAGATCCTTCCTGCATGTTGTGTGGCCGCTGCAGGGAGACCCTCCTCTGATGAAGCTCTGGGGGTCCCTGTCCTGCCTGAAGCCAAGTCTCACTGATCCCATCCTATAGTTACAGTTATATAAAATGTATCAAAAACTGCAAAATAAAGGACATTTATTATGTAACGGGCGATAGACATTCACATTCCTCATTTGGACTACACCGTGTGCAGAATTATTAGGCAAGGTGTATTTTAGAGGATTTTTTTATTATTGATCAATAACTATGTTCTCAATCACCCAAAAGACTCATAAATATCAGCGCTTAATATTTTTGGCAGTTGGAGGGGTTTTTTTAGATTTGGCTTCTTAGGAGGATCTGTTTGTGCAGTGACTATTACTGTGCAGAATTATTAGGCACCTTAATAAAAACCAAATCTATTCCCATCTCACTTGTTTATTGTCACCAGGAAACCAATATAACTGCACAAAATATAGAAATAAACATTTCTGACTGTAAAAACAAAACCCCAAAAAATGAGTGCCCAATATCGCCCCCTTTATTTCTGATGACCCTCAGCAGCTGACCATCCATAGATTGTGTCATTGCTTGATCTGTTTACGCTCAACATTGCGTGCAGCAGCCACCACAGCCTCCAGACACCACAGCCTCCAGCCACCACAGCCTCCAGCCACCACAGCCTCCAGCCACCACAGCCTCCAGACACCACAGCCTCCAGCCACCACAGCCTCCAGCCACCACAGCCTCCAGCCACCACAGCCTCCAGCCACCACAGCCTCCAGACACCACAGCCTCCAGCCACCACAGCCTCCAGCCACCACAGCCTCCAGACACCACAGCCTCCAGACACCACAGTCTCCAGCCACCACAGCCTCCAGACACCACAGCCTCCAGACACCACAGCCTCCAGACACTGCTCCCAGAGGTGCACTGTTTTCCCTCCCTGTAGATCTCACATTTTATAAGGGACCACAGGTTCTCTATGGGGTTCAGATCAGGGTTCAGATTCTTGTTCACACTATGTTGTTCAAAATGCAGCCTTTTTGTGGCAGAACTTTGGTCAAAAACTCAGCTTTGCAGTGCAAAACCCAAATGGCAAAAACAATTGACATGTTGCTTCTTTGAAAAGCTGAGTTTTTGACCAAAGTTCTGCCTCAAAAAGGCAGCATTTTGAACAACATAGTGTGAACAAGAAACCCAAATTCCCATAGACTTTGCTTGAATAGAAGAACACATCCATTTTGGCATTAAACAGCGCAGAAGAAAAAACAGCAAAAAAGCAGGTAAAAAGCAGGTAAAAAGCAACGTGCGCACATACCCTTAGTGGGTACAGCCCTTATGATAGATACAGCCCCTTTGTTGGGTACAGCCCCTTTAGTAGGTACAGTCCCTTTAGTGGGTACAGCCCTTATGATAGATACAGCCCCTTTGTTGGGTACAGCCCCTTTAGTAGGTACAGTCCCTTTAGTGGGTACAGCCCTTATGATAGATACAGTCCCTTTGTTGGGTACAGCCCCTTTAGTAGGTACAGTCCCTTTAGTGGGTACAGCCCTTATGATAGGTACAGCCCCTTTAGTGGGTACAGCCCCTTTAGTAGGTACAGTCCCTTTAGTGGGTACAGCCCTTATGATAGATACAGTCCCTTTGTTGGGTACAGCCCCTTTAGTGGGTACAGTCCCTTTAGTGGGTACAGCCCTTATGATAGATACAGCCCCTTTGTTGGGTACAGCCCCTTTAGTGGGTACAGTCCCTTTAGTGGGTACAGCCCCTTTGTTGGGTATAGCCCCTTTAGTAGGTACAGTCCCTTTAGTGGGTACTGCCCTTATGATAGATACAGTCCCTTTGTTGGGTACAGCTCCTTTGTTGGGTACAGCGCCCTCATAATAAATGGCTCCATGCTCTTGGTGGTTGCCGCAGTCTTGGTGGCAATGTGCACTTGTTGGTTGCTCTTCTCACTTCTCAGTCTGAATAATTTTTCATGCTTTTTTTACCTTTCACTCCCGATTGTCCGATGTAACGTCACTGACACCACGGGGCAATGTTACCTCCACTCAGCAGAAATGACCTGGATACTGCAGGAAACACAACGTTTAGTGTGAGGGTCGCTGCATTCCCAGGACCCTCCGCGCGTCTACCCTCGTCATGCTGCCATTCACTAGACTACAATACAGGCCTGCAGTATCCAGCGCACGTCTCTGGCCCAGGGCAGCCAGTATTCCGCTTGTTACCATTACACGTCTCTGGCCCAGGGCAGCCAGTATTCCGCTTGTTACCATTGCACGTCTCTGGCCCAGGGCAGCCAGTATTCCGCTTGTTACCATTGCACTTCTCTGGCCCAGGGCAGCCAGTATTCCGCTTGTTACCATTGCACTTCTCTGGCCCAGGGCAGCCAGTATTCCGCTTGTTACCATTGCACTTCTCTGGCCCAGGGCAGCCAGTATTCCGCTTGTTACCATTGCACGTCTCTGGCCCAGGGCAGCCAGTATTCCGCTTGTTACCATTGCACTTCTCTGGCCCAGGACAGCCAGTATTCTGCTTGTTACCATTGCACGTCTCTGGCCCAGGACAGCCAGTATTCCGCTTGTTACCATTGCACGTCTCTGGCCCAGGGCAGCCAGTATTCCGCTTGTTACCATTGCACTTCTCTGGCCCAGGACAGCCAGTATTCTGCTTGTTACCATTGCACGTCTCTGGCCCAGGACAGCCAGAATTCCGCTTGTTACCATTGCTCCCGATGCTGACCGTTCACATGGCTCTTCCCTGGTGAGCTGGAGTTCACCACAAGCCGTGCTACTGTGGCTCGTCACTGGCCTAGTGTCCCCCAGCCCCCAGCACCTCCCAGGGATGACTCCTCTCCTCCCAATTAGCCGACATATCACCCCGCACAGTGCCGCAGATTATATGTCCATGGGGTTTCCTCTGATAAGGCTACTTCTACTTAGAGATGTTACTGCAATGTGACCCCTCTGCGGTGCCACGGCTTCCACATTTGCCTGAAGACCACAGCTTTTCTGATGATGAATAAGTCCACGCCGGCCTCAATCCCTCCGACACGTTCTCAATAGACAACTCTACCGGTCCCACAGGCCCATTCTCCAGGCGCCACGTGTTCTTCCTGCTCCTTCCGCTATTATCACTTCTTACTTACACAGATATCCATCCGCCAACAATGCTCCTACCTCCCACACCGCCACTTATATGCTGGCATCACCCACTGCAGACCTCAGCCTGCCACGAGGCTTCAGCCACACGGACCCTCTATCAGACCCATTAATGGACCCACTATGGGATCCACTATGTGACCCAATATCGGACTCCCTATCAAACCCTATATGGTGCCCACTATGAGATCTAGTATCGGACCCACTATGAGACCCACAATCAGACCCACTGTGGGACTCCCTAATGGACCAACTATAAGACCTACCATGGGACTCACTACCGGACTCATTATCGGACCCACTAAGGGACCCAAGATCGGTCTCCCTATCAAACCCTATAAGGGACCCACTATGGGACCTAATATCAGACCCACTATGGCATTCACTATGGGAGCCACTCACTACCTGCTCCAATCCATTAATTTAGCTTCTACTGAATCAGAGACTTTTAGTAATGAACTTGAAGGGATTTGTCACCAGCAGTTCGTGTGCCCCCCGACACCAGCAGCTCATGTGCCCCTGAAACCAGCAGCTCATGTGCCCCCCAACACCAGCATCTCATGTGCCCCCCGACACTGGCAGCTCATGCACCCCCCGACACCGGCAGCTCATGTGCCCCCCGACACCGGCAGCTCATGTGCTCCCCGACACCAGCAGCTCATGTGCCCCCCGACACAAGCAGCTCATGTGCCCCCCGACACCAGCAGCTCATGTGCCCCCCGACACAAGCAGCTCATGTGCCCCCCGACACCAGCAGCTCATGTGCCCCGCGACACCAGCAGCTCATGTGCCCCCCGACACCGGCAGCTCATGTGCCCCCCGACACCAGCAGCTCATGTGCCCCCCCGACACAAGCAGCTCATGTGCCCCCCGACACCAGCAGCTCATGTGCCCCGCGACACCAGCAGCTCATGTGCCCCCCGACACCGGCAGCTCATGTGCCCCCTGACACCGGCAGCTCATGTGCCCCCCGACACCAGCAGCTCATGTGCCCCCCGACACTAGCAGCTCATGTGCCCCCCGACACCAGCAGCTCATGTGCCCCCCGACACCAGCAGCTCATGTGCCCCCCGACACCGGCAGGTTTCTCTGCATTATTCTTTGTACTCTTCACCTCTCTGACTCGATACAGTGCCACGGGAATCACTCACCCGGGTTCAGCTTCTGCTTTAGATAAATGTAGGGAACTTACTGTGGATTTTCTTCCCCTTCTCACCAGAAGACGCTCCGGCTGAGGTGGTGACGTCCGTGGTCGCCTGGATGTGAGATGCTGCAGTTCCGTCTTTGTTACCCTTTTCTATCACTTTTGCTCCAGGATCTGACTGATAATAAGTGAAGCTTTCCTGATCTTCTTGCAGCCTTCACGTTTTTTTTGTATAGAGAAATGATTTTCTTTCTCAGGTCTGGTGACATTTCTCTTCCGTGTGGTGCCATTGCTGACATCAAATGGGAAGGGGCTTTATTAATTATCGCCCTTTTATAGTGACCAGAGGCTGAAGTCTTCTAATTAGAATTTTGGAGTCTAAACTTTAGCTTTATTTTACTTGGGGTGTACTCATTTATGCTGAGCACTGTAAGTTTGGCACATAGCACCTAATGGTACGGAGGGTTCCCTACAGGTGGATGTAACCACTGAGCCTCCTTTTTAGATGTCCTGTGCAAGGCTTGTAATAATTCTTCTTCTTCTTCAGCATCTTTCCAAGATTTAAGCTCTGTAATTTGGGCTGATAATATTCTGCAGACAACCAAAATTATGAAACCATCTCCTAAAATCTGCATAAACAGAATCACAAATAAGCCAGGTCATTGTATCTGAGGGGCGGGGATGGCCTCATCACAGCTGAATGAGTGCTGGGCGAGGCGGCTCCCCGGCCGAGGTCACTTTTGGCTTTGTCATCGCCCCGCACATTCGTCAGCGTCCGGGGAGTGGTCGCTTGGAGCGATAGACAAGAAATCAGAAGATGATCTGTCTGGCGGGAAAAGTGGCTGTCCACGAGTGTAATCCATGCGTTTGGTCTCAGGTGACGGAGATGGATTTGGCAAGGCGAAATCTTCAGCGAGGAGCTTGATTAAGACGTCTTCAAGATGAGCGCGAGAAGAAGAAAAGGACAAGAACGAAGAGTCTAAGTAGATTCAATCACATTCCACGTTCTGAGACGGAAACAGTCTACATCAGAACTGTTCACAATGTACTGAGCACTAGGTGACCCCAGTCCATGAAGGGAATGGGTCAGGAGACCCCAATACTAGAGGGGCCTGGGTCAGGAGACCCCAATACTAGAGGGGCCTGGGTCAGGTGACCCCAATACTATAGAGGCCTGGCTCAGGTGGCCCCAATCCTAGTGGGGCCTGAGTCTGGTGACCCCAATCCTAGAGGAGCATGGGTCAGGTGAGCCACAATCCTACAAGGGCCTGGATCAGGTGACCCCCAATCCTAGCGGGGCCTGGGTCAGGTGACCCCAATCCTAGAGAGGCCTGAGTTAGGTTACCCGTTTTAGAGGGGACCGGGTCAGTTGATCCCAGTCCTAGAGGGGCCTGAGTCAGGTGATCCCAATCCTAGAGGGGCCTGAGTCAGGTGATCCCAATCCTAGAGGGGCCTGAGTCAGGTGATCCCAGTCCTAGAGGGGCCTGAGTCAGGTGATCCCAATCCTAGAGGGGCCTGAGTCAGGTGATCCCAATCCTAGAGGGGCCTGAGTCAGGTGATCCCAATCCTAGAGGGGCCTGAGTCAGGTGATCCCAATCCTAGAGGGGCCTGGGTCAGGTGCCCCAATTCTATAGGGGATGGCACAGGTGAATCCAATCCTAGAGGGGTCCGAGTCAGGTGACACCAACCCTAGAGGGGCCTGGGTCAAGTGATCCCAATACTGGAAGGGTCTGGTTCAAGTGACCCCAATCCTAGAGTGGCCTGAGTTAGCAGGAATTCCTGCAGGATACCCACAAGCAGATGCATAGTCATCGATTTCAGAATCGTGCCACGTTCTCTGCACCTCGGCTGCCATTACCATGGGTGGTGCTTACCTAGATCTCCTCATCCAGAGTCCCCTGGTACACAAATAGCATGATGGATACCGAGGCCAGACTATAGTACCCAGTTTTGGAGGCATCTGCCACCTCCTGGTGCCTATGATCTTATTATCGGGGACCGCACAGGCTCGTGCATAGTGGTGAGAACCGGAGGATTATGGTGGCACTTATGGTGGCACTTATGGTGGCACACGGAGCACCTATAAGTCAGTAATACACTGTACAGACCTGTAGGGACAGAGAGTCTGCGCTGATGGATGCTCCTTGGTCTTGAGCGGTAATGTAGGTAGAGAAGGGTCCGTGGAAAACTGGATGACCCCAAAATGAGACAACCCCTAACACGTAAGAAGAGGATGATCCAGGGACTGATACATTAATGACCCATAAGAGCCTCCATTACCATCTGTTAGATCTATTAGATCGTAAGCTCTGCGGCCCGGGGCAGGGTGAGGTCACAGTAATTTCCCCATCTGTGCCGCGCAGCCGGATCCCAGCTATGATAATATTAATACTTCGGATGCTTCATCTTTCCAATGTAAACCATCGAATCATGGAAAATCACAAGAGGCTTGTGGGCTCAGCGTACGGACGACACTCGGAGGACGCGCACAATGCACAAGGGGTGGATGACAGAATTGTAGCCCCTGAGGCACAAGACACTTCATTACTTCCCCATAGACACAAAAACAAGCAGAAAGTAATGATTGGTGCCATTGTATGGAAATCCGGAGCAATTCAGGTGTAAATACCGCTGGGGGCCCTGAGATTGCAACGTATGGGATAAAGGGATCATATATGTCTTATTATTGGAGCTAACCTGGGATAAAGGAACGACCCGACCCCAGAGCTCAGGGGCAACATATCCCATAATCCCACATATATCCAGCATGTAAATATGGCCGATCAGAAAGAAGATTCTAAGACTGTACTGGAGCCAAGAACGATGGCTTATAGACAGCGGGATTATCTCTGAAGACCACAGGACGAGGCATTGCCATAAGAAAAGGGAACGGCTGCGAGAAAAAGCTTCATGTGATCAGCAGAGGCGTGAAAAGCCCAACGGGCAGGTGATATACAACAACGCACCAAATTCAAGGGCACCCGTAGCAAGGGCACCAAACCACTGGGCAACCGGAGCAAGGGCACCAAACCACAGGGCAACCGGAGCAAGGGCACCAAACCACAGGGCAACCGGAGCAAGGGCACCAAACCACAGGGCAACCGGAGCAAGGGCACCAAACCACAGGGCAACCGGAGCAAGGGCACCAAACCACAGGGCAACCGGAGCAAGGGCACCAAACCACAGGGCAACCGGAGCAAGGGCACCAAACCACAGGGCACCTGGAGCAAGGGCACCAAACCACAGGGCACCCGAAATAAGAGCACCAAACCACAGGGCACCCGGAGGAAGGGCACCAAACCACAGGGCACCCGGAGGAAGGGCACCAAACCACAGGGCACCTGAAACTAAGTCACCAAAAACACAGAGCACCCGGAGCAACGGCACAAAAAACACAGATAGAGGAAAGGCACCAAACCACAGGGTACCCAGAGCAAGGGCACCAAACCACGCGGCACCCAAAACAATGGCACCAAAAACACAGAGCATCCGGAGCAAAGGCACCTGGGAGCAAGGGCACAAAACCACAGGGCACCCGGAGAAAAGGCACCAAACCACAGGGCATCTGGAGCAAGGGCACCAAACCACAGAGCTCAGGGAGCAAGGGCACGAAACCACAGAGCACCCGGAGCAAAGACACCAAATCACAAGGCACCTAGAGCACGGGCACCAAACCACAGGGCACCCAGAGGAAGGGCACCAAACCACAGGGCACACAGAGCAAGGGCACCAAACAACAGGGCACCCAGAGGAAGGGCACCAAACCACAGGGCACACAGAGCAAGGGCACCAAACCACAGGGCACCCGGAGCAAGGGCACCAGACCACAGGGCACACAGAGCAAGGGCACCAAACCACAGGGCACCCGGAGCAAGGGCACCAAACCACAGGGCACCCGGAGCAAGGGCACCAAACCACAGGGCACCCGGAGCAAGGGCACCAAACCACAGGGCACACAGAGCAAGGGCACCAAACCACAGGGCACCCGGAGCAAGGGCACCAAACCACAGGGCACCCGGAGCAAGGGCACCAGACCACAGGGCACACAGAACAAGGGCACCAAACCACAGGGCACCCGGAGCAAGGGCACCAAACCACAGGGCACCCGGAGCAAGGGCACCAGACCACAGGGCACACAGAGCAAGGGCACCAAACCACAGGGCAAATGGAGCAAGGGTATTAAACCATAGGGCACAGTGAGAAAGGGCACCAAACCACAAGGCACTAGAGCACGGGCATCCGTCCACAGGACACTAAACAGAGAGCAAAAGAGAAGGGTGTTTGATACTGCGCCAAAGGATCACAGGAACAGATGTTTAGATTAATGCATCTTTATTTCATCCAGGTCTACGCGTTTCCGGAGCCACTGCCCCCTTCCTCAGGACCGTCAGGAAAGACAAAACATCAAATCTGTCCTGGTGGACACCAGCATGCAGATAAATAGACAAGATAACATCATGACACCACCCCTTCTTGAAAAAAAGGGGTGGAAGGAAACAGTAAAAAAAAAAAAAAAAAAAAAAAAAAAAAAAAAAAAAATGTCCATGCTGATGTACTAAATGTATCTTTACAAATAAAATTAAACCATGACTGGTATCACATAATCGCAAATGTCAGTCAGGATACACATATTGGGTCAAGAAAAATAATAAATTATGAAAAACCAAAAAACCTGTGTTTGTTCAGTGAAATGTACAAAAATATATATGAATTTATATATTCCATAGTGTATATATGTCAACATGTGTGTTTTATACATATGAATCTGCAATCAACAGAAGAGAGTCAAGAACCCACTCCTGTCGGGCGTTCAAATGATCACCATACATAAGAGAGTGGAGGCATAAACCAGTGCAGCCACCCCTGTGTGACACATTAAACAGGAAATGAAAAGACAAAATCACTAAAATAGTGACAGTGAAGGATCAAGTGAAAGACAAGGATAACCTGGAATTTAGAAATGAAAAAACCTCCAGATGGGCTCCAGACTATGAGGATCTACAGGCAGTTCACCAAAGTTCATAAACGTGGGAAAATGAGTGATTGCGCCTGCGTGCAAGGTCTGTGTCAAGAGCTCGCGGGTCAAAGGAGTTCAGGCCCGTGGGAACCAACCTACCACGCCTGCGTGATTCCCGACTCGTAGTAAGCTTACAAGTAGCAAGTCCTACATATTAGTATCCGTGCAGTGATCGCTAGAAAAACAGCGCTAGCAGTTGATGAGTGCTGGGAACACGGAGAGATAAGAGGAGATTAAAGTGAAAAAAGGAACAGAGACACTAGGAATTGAAATCAACCGTGAATATATAAAAGACATATAGAAGAAAAAGAAATAAACAATAAATAGGGGAAAAACAATTTTTATATAAACTATGCCGTGGGTTCATAAAACTAAAATAGAGGTATAACGCACCCTATTTTCGAGGCGCAAAAGAGTGAAAAGACACCAAGATCAAGGAAGAGATCACCCTGAAACTAATAGTGTGCTGGTATACAATCATAAAAGGAGGAATGTATATGTCACTAAAACTAGTGTATATGTATGTATACCCATGCGTTCATCTCCATCAATAAATAAGTGAATAAATAAATAAATTAGTGGAAAATATGCATTCTGAAACAACCATAATAAGAGTGTAAAACCCATATCATATATATTATATCAATTACATTAAAACTACGCTATAAAAATATTATATAAATATAAATACAATGATAATGATTAATAAAAACAGCGATAGACCTGATGGTACTGGACCATAAAACAACCATAAAATATAACAATAAAATCACACTGATATAGGTGTGATATATATATATAAAAAAAAACCTTATAACAACAAAAAAGTATGCCAACAAAAAAGTATTGTTGTTATAAGGTTTTTTTTTTTTTTTTTTTATATATATATATCACACCTATATCAGTGTGATTTTATTGTTATATTTTATGGTTGTTTTATGGTCCAGTACCATCAGGTCTATCGCTGTTTTTATTAATCATTATCATTGTATTTATATTTATATAATATTTTTATAGCGTAGTTTTAATGTAATTGATATAATATATATGATATGGGTTTTACACTCTTATTATGGTTGTTTCAGAATGCATATTTTCCACTAATTTATTTATTTATTCACTTATTTATTGATGGAGATGAACGCATGGGTATACATACATATACACTAGTTTTAGTGACATATACATTCCTCCTTTTATGATTGTATACCAGCACACTATTAGTTTCAGGGTGATCTCTTCCTTGATCTTGGTGTCTTTTCACTCTTTTGCGCCTCGAAAATAGGGTGCGTTATACCTCTATTTTAGTTTTATGAACCCACGGCATAGTTTATATAAAAATTGTTTTTCCCCTATTTATTGTTTATTTCTTTTTCTTCTATATGTCTTTTATATATTCACGGTTGATTTCAATTCCTAGTGTCTCTGTTCCTTTTTTCACTTTAATCTCCTCTTATCTCTCCGTGTTCCCAGCACTCATCAACTGCTAGCGCTGTTTTTCTAGCGATCACTGCACGGATACTAATATGTAGGACTTGCTACTTGTAAGCTTACTACGAGTCGGGAATCACGCAGGCGTGGTAGGTTGGTTCCCACGGGCCTGAACTCCTTTGACCCGCGAGCTCTTGACACAGACCTTGCACGCAGGCGCAATCACTCATTTTCCCACGTTTATGAACTTTGGTGAACTGCCTGTAGATCCTCATAGTCTGGAGCCCATCTGGAGGTTTTTTCATTTCTAAATTCCAGGTTATCCTTGTCTTTCACTTGATCCTTCACTGTCACTATTTTAGTGATTTTGTCTTTTCATTTCCTGTTTAATGTGTCACACAGGGGTGGCTGCACTGGTTTATGCCTCCACTCTCTTATGTATGGTGATCATTTGAACGCCCGACAGGAGTGGGTTCTTGACTCTCTTCTGTTGATTGCAGATTCATATGTATAAAACACACATGTTGACATATATACACTATGGAATATATAAATTCATATATATTTTTGTACATTTCACTGAACAAACACAGGTTTTTTGGTTTTTCATAATTTATTATTTTTCTTGACCCAATATGTGTATCCTGACTGACATTTGCGATTATGTGATACCAGTCATGGTTTAATTTTATTTGTAAAGATACATTTAGTACATCAGCATGGACATTTTTTTTTTTTTTTTTTTTTTTTTTTTTTTTTTTTTTTTTTTACTGTTTCCTTCCACCCCTTTTTTTCAAGAAGGGGTGGTGTCATGATGTTATCTTGTCTATTTATCTGCATGCTGGTGTCCACCAGGACAGATTTGATGTTTTGTCTTTCCTGACGGTCCTGAGGAAGGGGGCAGTGGCTCCGGAAACGCGTAGACCTGGATGAAATAAAGATGCATTAATCTAAACATCTGTTCCTGTGATCCTTTGGCGCAGTATCAAACACCCTTCTCTTTTGCTCTCTGTTATCTGCCAATTGGGTGGCTGCAGCCTTGGATCAGATTCTACATGCGAATACAGTTGTTGTGACTCTCACAACGACATCTGGTGAGTAGTTTCACCCTCCTCCCACCCCTTATATACTGGGGTAAGACCCTATATGCGCTTTTCTCTCCACAGATTTCTTATCTGAATTATTCCTGGATCTGGCAAGACCAGATCTCTTTTTGTGGATACAGCAGCAGAGGGTCTCTTCTTGGAATATGGATTATTTCAATAATCGCCTATCATCGAGAGAAAAACTAATACTTCAAACAGTAGGTACCCCCGAGATTCATAATGTTGATTGGGACTTAAATATACCTAGTGCATATACGGAAGAGGACACGGGTATTATGAAAAAACTGTTCCTACGGTTGGAGGACTTATTAAAAGAGGAACTACGGTTTGGGCTGGATGCCCGTTTCTTAACCATCTACATGGAAGAAAAACTTTGCCCTAGAGGCCTGAGGATTAAACATGATTCCCCCTTTCCGGCGGATCCTGTGTTTACCAGTGAGTGGGACAATATCTTACATACATGCATGCAAAGTATGCTGCAGTGTCTATTCAAGAAGCGCAGCAACATTGCAAGTGACACATCTAATAGCATTACTGAACTGTACAAAGAACTTTATAAATATGACCTGCACCCGGAGTACAAAATCCTAAATTCGGATATCAATACCAGATTGATTCAATTAGAGCAGGACTCCATTTTTCGTAAATCAAAAAAACTACAACGTGATAGATCTGACATGATCCCCAATAAAATTCAGGGTTCCATCACAGCTGGGAGATCCAATAATATTCCCAATCAGAGACCTAGAGCTCACAGCAATAACAGAAACTTCTTTAACAGCAGGTTTCACAAGAGGAGTGCAAACTCATTAACAAGAAGAGACACCACCCATCACAATGATCCTATCAGTAGATCTCCTAATCCCCAGACATCTGTAAGCTCCATGCCCTGTGATCTACCTACTACCACTATCACAGATGAAGTGTTTTCCACTATACTCACAACTGAACCAAATACGGTTATTACCCCTATGGAATTAGTCCCTGCTGAATGTGCCTTTGTACCCCAGAAATCGACCCACATGGGTGCAGATTTTGAGGAGACAAGGAGACAACTAGAATCATTAAAATCTCAAATAGAAAAAATTCGTAAGAATAGAGACCCACAACCAGAATTGGAGGCACTTGATAATCTTTCCACCATTGATGATCACCCTGACGGGGATTTCATTGATCTGTTGGAACTGTCACTACATGAAGAGTACATACCTCTACCTAGATCATCTGAATCAGATGAGTGCAATTCCTCTCCACCTCCTTTGATCACCTCCATTACTAATTCTAACATTAAGACCGTGACTATTGATAACACCTTAAAAGGCAGTTTATCTGTTCCTTTTTTACCCATGGTCAGGAACCTTCAGGTTCCTATCACGACATTTCTCACCCCCAGAGGGGAGAAAAGAAAAAACGTTACAGAGGGATTAGGGCAGGACTCAAACTCAAACAAAAAAGAGAAAAAAAGTACATAACCAAAAATGACACCTCAGGTATCTTCAATTTATCCCATCACAAATTATCAAAAGATGAGATCAGTGTTTTAAAAAAAGGTCTCTCTTTTTGTCCCACTAAGTCCTCCAATGACTTTGAACTTTTTTTGGATCTTCAAAAATTCATCAGGAAACTTACTTTAACTAGACACTTCCAGATGAATAAATCTGCTCCCATAGACATAAATATATCAGAGGATTTTTTTCATACAGATCATAAACCAAAATCAAATTTTTACCCACTACATAGTATAGGACATCATATAAAAACCTTTAACGATCTGGTACTACAAGATTTTAAGTCGATTCTTGCCAAGAAAAATCCTCCTAGAACGAACATGTCCAGGGAAGAGAAGGTTGCTATCTCAGGACTAAAAAATAATCCAAACATAATTATCCGTAACGCTGACAAAGGGGGTGGCATTGTCATACAAGACAGGAATAGTTACATACAGGAAGCTCTGAGAATGCTTTCCAATAGATCGCACTATAATATTGTGGGTATTACTACATATCAGGATTCCATTTCTGAATATCGTACCTTAATTAAAGGAGCATCTGAGGTTGGGGTCCTCAATAAAAATGAGTTTAAATTTTTGGACATAAAAACCCCCAGGTTAGCGTTCTACTATCACTTGCCTAAAATCCACAAAAGCCTCAATAATCCCCCGGGAAGACCCATCATCTCGGGTATTGGATCCCTTACTGAAAATTTGGCAGCATATGTTGACTCCATCATGAATATTCATGTCACCAATTTAAAAAGTTTCCTTAGGGATTCTTCACACCTGATATATATTCTAAATGATATTACTTGGAAAGACTCATTTATTTTCATAAGTTTGGATATTGCATCTCTATACACAAATATATCTCATACACTGGGATTGGAATGCTTCAAGCAATATTTAGAGGTTGATGATAGACTACCGGTGGCACAAAAGGAGTTCATTTTAAACAGCATGAGGTTTATTCTAAGAAATAATTTTTTTACATTCCAAGACACTGTATATCACCAATGCTGCGGAGTTGCCATGGGATCGAAGGCAGCACCCACTTTCGCCAATCTGGTTATGGGGCTCTTTGAAATTCAGTACATATATTCCTCTGGGCTTTTTAAACATGTGATTTCTTACAAAAGGTATATTGATGATCTGTTCATTATTTATGACAATGTTGAAAATAATTATTTGGGGTTTTTAGAAAATATAGAGAGCAATACCTGGGGTTTAACTTTTTCGCCCACGGTAGAGAAAGATGCCATTAATTTCCTTGATCTGACCATTTTCCATACCGGTGACTCTATCCACACAAAAACCTTTTTTAAGAGAGTGGACAGTAATGGTTACATCAACTTCACCAGCAACCACTATGACAAATGGTTGCTGAATGTTCCAAAAAACCAATATCAGAGGATTAGGAGGAATTGCACCTCAGATGTGGACTTCAGAGATCAAGCTTTGGTCCTGCAGGAGAGATTTTTAGAGAAAAAATATCCCCCGATTGTTGTAAAAAAAGCCTATCAAATAAACAGAAACCTAAAACAAAGAGATCTGATCATGAAGGTTAGTTCCTCTGACAAAAAGTCTGCCAATGAAAAATTTACCTCTAATTTCCTCACCACCTATAGTTGTGATGGGGATGTCATTAAGGGCATCCTCAAGAAACATTGGACCATTTTACACAATGACCCATACCTGAAAGAGGTGTTACCTACCCATCCAGGGGTCACATTTCGTAGAGCATCCACTTTAAAGAACCAACTTGCGCCTAGCAGATTGAAAAATCATTGTAATCCTACTACTAATAATGTACTCATGGGTTCTTATAAATGCTATATGAAAAACTGCCTATGTTGCAGATCCATCCAACACGGGAGGATCAATTTCGGTCAGACCATAGAGGGCACAGAATTTAGGATACAAGGACATTTGACATGTCTATCCGACTTTGTTATTTATTTAATTGAGTGTGACTGTAATAAAAGGTATATAGGCAGAACGATACAAGCTCTACATAACAGAATAAACTCACACAGACATAATATAAAGGTGGGATTCATGCTCCATGGACTTTCTCGTCATACCACTCTATTTCATAATAAAAAAATCCAGTTGAAGGTTACCCCTATAGAACAGATACCCCCATATGTTCCCGATAGGATGGGACTTCTAAATAAAAAAGAAACCTACTGGATTTATAAGCTGAATACTTTAAAACCCCAAGGTCTAAATGAAATCACGGATTTATTCCACTAAAATCAAGTCTTGCATTGATCTGTTTCTCCGGATGGTTTTATTATGATTTTAATTGAGTTTTATGGCATACTTTTTTGTTGTTATAAGGTTTTTTTTATATATATATATCACACCTATATCAGTGTGATTTTATTGTTATATTTTATGGTTGTTTTATGGTCCAGTACCATCAGGTCTATCGCTGTTTTTATTAATCATTATCATTGTATTTATATTTATATAATATTTTTATAGCGTAGTTTTAATGTAATTGATATAATATATATGATATGGGTTTTACACTCTTATAATGGTTGTTTCAGAATGCATATTTTCCACTAATTTATTTATTTATTCACTTATTTATTGATGGAGATGAACGCATGGGTATACATACATATACACTAGTTTTAGTGACATATACATTCCTCCTTTTATGATTGTATACCAGCACACTATTAGTTTCAGGGTGATCTCTTCCTTGATCTTGGTGTCTTTTCACTCTTTTGCGCCTCGAAAATAGGGTGCGTTATACCTCTATTTTAGTTTTATGAACCCACGGCATAGTTTATATAAAAATTGTTTTTCCCCTATTTATTGTTTATTTCTTTTTCTTCTATATGTCTTTTATATATTCACGGTTGATTTCAATTCCTAGTGTCTCTGTTCCTTTTTTCACTTTAATCTCCTCTTATCTCTCCGTGTTCCCAGCACTCATCAACTGCTAGCGCTGTTTTTCTAGCGATCACTGCACGGATACTAATATGTAGGACTTGCTACTTGTAAGCTTACTACGAGTCGGGAATCACGCAGGCGTGGTAGGTTGGTTCCCACGGGCCTGAACTCCTTTGACCCGCGAGCTCTTGACACAGACCTTGCACGCAGGCGCAATCACTCATTTTCCCACGTTTATGAACTTTGGTGAACTGCCTGTAGATCCTCATAGTCTGGAGCCCATCTGGAGGTTTTTTCATTTCTAAATTCCAGGTTATCCTTGTCTTTCACTTGATCCTTCACTGTCACTATTTTAGTGATTTTGTCTTTTCATTTCCTGTTTAATGTGTCACACAGGGGTGGCTGCACTGGTTTATGCCTCCACTCTCTTATGTATGGTGATCATTTGAACGCCCGACAGGAGTGGGTTCTTGACTCTCTTCTGTTGATTGCAGATTCATATGTATAAAACACACATGTTGACATATATACACTATGGAATATATAAATTCATATATATTTTTGTACATTTCACTGAACAAACACAGGTTTTTTGGTTTTTCATAATTTATTATTTTTCTTGACCCAATATGTGTATCCTGACTGACATTTGCGATTATGTGATACCAGTCATGGTTTAATTTTATTTGTAAAGATACATTTAGTACATCAGCATGGACATTTTTTTTTTTTTTTTTTTTTTACTGTTTCCTTCCACCCCTTTTTTTCAAGAAGGGGTGGTGTCATGATGTTATCTTGTCTATTTATCTGCATGCTGGTGTCCACCAGGACAGATTTGATGTTTTGTCTTTCCTGACGGTCCTGAGGAAGGGGGCAGTGGCTCCGGAAACGCGTAGACCTGGATGAAATAAAGATGCATTAATCTAAACATCTGTTCCTGTGATCCTTTGGCGCAGTATCAAACACCCTTCTCTTTTGCTCTCTGTTATCTGCCAATTGGGTGGCTGCAGCCTTGGATCAGATTCTACATGCGAATACAGTTGTTGTGACTCTCACAACGACATCTGGTGAGTAGTTTCACCCTCCTCCCACCCCTTATATACTGGGGTAAGACCCTATATGCGCTTTTCTCTCCACAGATTTCTTATCTGTCCACAGGACACTGACACTGGCTGATGGACCAGGGTCCGGAGAATTGATTTGCTCATCTCTAGTATGAAACTATTAGTACAAAAGAGAGAGATTACGGATTATGGCCCCGAGTCATCAATGTAAGTCCACCAGAGTCTGACAGAAATCGCTTTGATTTGTTGCAACATTTTTGCATATCGCTGAGTTGAGCAAACGTTTTGCATCTTTTGCCATTTTCAAGACAGGTCAGCCGTGAAAATGAGAGGAGCTGGGGTGGAACGGTGAGCGACGTCACTGCTCGCCTAATTCACGACAAGCTGCATCGTACCCTGCACCAGAAATCCTACTCCAGTCCCTGACTAGAGCAATGATTGTGGCGAGCAATACGGAGGAGCATGGAGGGGCACAATGAAGTACGGAGGGGCACAGAGGAGTGCGGAGGGGCACAGAGGAGGACAGAGGGGCACAGAGGAGGACAGAGGGGCACAGAGGAGGACAAAGGGGCACAGAGGAGCGCGGACGGGCACAGAGGAGCGCGGAGGGGCACAGAGGAGCGCGGAGGGGCACAGAGGAGCGCGGAGGGGCACAGAGGAGCGCGGAGGGGCATGGAGGAGCGCGGAGGGGCACAGAGGAGCGCGGAGGGGCACAGAGGAGCGCGGAGGGGCATGGAGGAGCGCGGAGGGGCACAGAGGAGCGCGGAGGGGCACAGAGGAGCGCGGAGGGGCACAGAGGAATGTGGAGGGGTATGGAGGAGCGCGGAGGGGCACAGAGGAGCACAGCGGGGAATGGAGGAGCACGGAGGACCATGGAGGGGTTTGGAGCATGGAGGAGCACAGAGGAGCGCGGAGAGGCACAGAGGAGCGCGGAGGATCACGGAGGGGTTTGGAGCATGGAGGGGCACAGAGGGGCGCGGAGAGGCACAGAGGAGCGCGGAGGATCACGGAGGGGTTTGGAGCATGGAGGAGCACAGAGGAGCGCGGAGAGGCACAGAGGAGCGCGGAGGATCACGGAGGGGTTTGGAGCATGGAGGGGCACAGAGGAGAGCAGAGGGGCACAGAAGAGCACGGCGGGGCATGGAGGAGCACAGAGGAGATGCAAATGATATTTTTCTCTGATTTTCCTCAATGCTCGGTGCAGATGACAGTCAGTCTAATAAAAGACATCACCCGTTAGAGGATACATGGAATTTTAGTGAAGAAACCTCCCGATGATAACAGTATAATCCTCCTGTTCCAAATTATTAGGCACAGGAGAGTTTCTAAACATTTTATATGTTGTAAAGAAGTGATAATGCTGATTTGTGGAATTTGCAGCATTAGGAGGTCACATTCACTGAAGTAAAAAGCTATTTAAATCCAAAACCTCCTAACAGGCCCAGTTACATGTAACATAGGAGCCCTTCTTTGATGTCACCTTCACAATTCTTGCATCCATTGAACTTGTGAGTTTCTGGAGAGTTTCTGCTTGAATTTCTTCTCATGATGTCAGAATCGCCTCCCAGAGCTGCTGTTGTGATGGGAACCGCCTCCCACCCTCATAGATCTTTCGCTTGATGATACTCCAAGGGGTTGAGGTCAGGGGAAGATGGTGGCCGCACCATGCGTTTACCTCTTTTTATGCCCATACCAGCCAATGACACAGAGGGATTCTTTGCAGCATGAGATGGGGCATTGTCAGGCATGAAGATGATTTTGCTCCTGAAGGCACATTTCTGCTTTTTGTACCATGGAAGAAAGTTGTCAGAAACTCTATATACTTTGCAGAGGTCATTTTCACACCTTCAGGAACCCTAAAGGGGCCTATCAGATGTCTCCCCATGATTCCGGCCCAAAACATGACTCCTCCACCTCCTTGCTGACGTCGCAGCCTTGTTGGGACATGATGGTCATCCACCAACCATCCACTGCTCCATCCATCTGGACCATCCAGGGTTGCTCCACACTCAGCAGTAACCAAGACTGTTTGATAATTAGTCTTCATGTGTGTCTGGGCCACTGCAACCGTTTCTGCTCGTGAGCACTGGTTAGGGGTGGTCGAGTAGTAGGTTTATGCCCCACAGCAAGCCTCTGAAGGATCTTCCACCTTGAGGTTCGAGGGACTCCAGAGGCACCAGCAGCTTCATGTATCTGTTTGCTGGTTTGTAAAGGCTTTTTAGCAGCTCCTCTCTTAATCCTATGGACTTGTCTGGCAGAAACCTTCCTCATTCTGCCTTTATCTGCACCAACACGTCTGTGCTCAGAATCAGCCACAGATCTCTTCACAGTACGAAGATCACGCTTAAGTTTTCATGAAATATCTAATATTTTCATTCCTTGTCCACGGCATTGCACTATCTGATGCTTTTCGGCAGCAGAGAGATCCTTTTTGTTTCCCATGTTACTTGAAAACTGTGGCTGCTTAATATTGTGGAGCGTCCAGTTTTCCTTTTATTGGGGTCACCTGGAAACTTATTATCACGGGTATCTGAGACTGATTTCAGTGACCAAAGACCCTGAGACACAAAACCATCAATGAGCTTCATTATTAATCTCTAGGACACTTACATCCAATTGTATAGTAATTTGGAACATGGTGTACGGATTGGATCCACTGTAACAAACCCTCAGCTGTGAGAAGTATTATGTCTGCGCAGGTCGTGAGTCTGTGGATGTAAAGAAGGATGTGTCCATATGGTGACAGCAAGCAGACATAGTGAAAATGCCACGAAAAAGCTTATACATCTTATACATTAAGATCATTTCATTCGATAAAACCTGGAAAACTTTCTGCGGAAATTCACAAATCCAGAAACCCCCTCAGTCCCCCCAGCCCCTGGTCCCCCCAGCCCCCCCCTTCCCGGCCCTCGGTCCCCCCAGCCCCTCGCCCCCCCCCCCCCCCCCCCCCCCCGGTCTCCCCGGGCCCCTCGTCTTCACCTTCCATTTCTTCCTGAAACATAAGGAGCAGACATTACTGCACGGGGTTAATAATAGAGATGTAAAATGATTAATAGACGAGAACGGCAACAGTGACCCCAAGCGGGAACGAGAACGCCATCAGTGCGCAAATGTGAGATACAAGGGGGGAAACACAAACCTGCTGCGGGCGGGGGGCACACGGGGGGCACACGGGGGGCACCAGCAATTATATAAGGTCAGTGTATTATACAAGTATCTGTGGGAACACTACAACTCTCAGCATGCCCGCGGAGGATTACAGCTCCCCTTCTATTACTCGTACTAGTCCCAACATGCCCGCCGCCTCTGAAGACCACCCTGCAGCTAGGAATCCGCAACTAATAAACCCCCTCCCCCATAATCCTAATACCAAAGGCAAATTATCTCTGCAGGGAGGATGCAAGTGACCCCTCACCCGTCAGCCTCCGAGACCCCCAATGTACCACACACAGAATCAGATAAACAAGACCCCAATGTCTGCTAAAACCCCTCACTATACAGCGTCCGCTATAGGCTGAACCTACAGCTACTACCACCAAAACAGGGTCAGTTTTGTGGGACCCTTTATATAACTTGTGGGGGTCCCCTTACAATAGCCCCCCCATACAGTATCAGCTATTAACTAGGTCCCACTCCAACAGAATCAGTTTCATGGGGGACAATAACCACTGAGACCCCAAAATACTCTGTCAGTTATAAGTGGTTAACGGCTCAGTGTCCCCTACAAACTGGGAGCCCCCCAGTGTCACCTAGAAAAGGGAGGGTTGGGGGGGTCGCTAGCCCACTAGTATAACCCAAAACAGGGGACCCAACTACCCTAGAGTCGACAGTGCAGCCCCTCTGCTCAGAGACCCCCAAGGTATACAATAGTGGGGTCCCCTCTGCTCAGAGACCCCCAGGGAAAACTGTAGTGGGGTCCCTTTTGTCCCTGTGGGAGCTGGATGACATTATTTAGTCACCCAGGTGTCTCTGTAGTGGGGTCTCCACTGGCTTTGGTGGGGGGTGCAGGACCCCCAGCTCCCTGTAGTGGTGCCCCCCTGTCTCTGTAGTAGGGTATTCCTGTCTTTATAGTGCCCCACTCTTCCCCCCATCTCTGTACTGGTGTCTCCCTATCTTTGTAGTGGGCTCCCCTGTCTCTGTAGTGGAGACCCCCCCTGCCTCTGTAGTGGGGTCCCCTGCCTCTGTAGTGGGCTCCCCTGTCTCTGTAGTGGGGTCCCCCTGCCTCTGTAGTGGGGTCCCCCTGCCTCTGTAGTGGGGTCCCCCTGCCTCTGTAGTGGGCTCCCCCTGCCTCTGTAGTGGGCTCCCCCTGCCTCTGTAGTGGGCTCCCCTGTCTCTGTAGTGGGCTCCCCCTGCCTCTGTAGTGGGCTCCCCCTGCCTCTGTAGTGGGCTCCCCCTGCCTCTGTAGTGGGCTCCCCCTGCCTCTGTAGTGGGCTCCCCTGTCTCTGTAGTGGGCTCCCCTGTCTCTGTAGTGGGCTCCCCCTGCCTCTGTAGTGGGGTCCCCCTGCCTCTGTAGTGGGCTCCCCCTGCCTCTGTAGTGGGCTCCCCCTGCCTCTGTAGTGGGCTCCCCTGTCTCTGTAGTGGGCTCCCCCTGCCTCTGTAGTGGGCTCCCCTGTCTCTGTAGTGGGCTCCCCCTGCCTCTGTAGTGGGCTCCCCCTGCCTCTGTAGTGGGGTCCCCCTGCCTCTGTAGTGGGGTCCCCTGCCTCTGTAGTGGGGTCCCCCTGCCTCTGTAGTGGGGTCCCCCTGTCTCTGTAGTGGGGTCCCCCTGCCTCTGTAGTGGGCTCCCCCTGCCTCTGTAGTGGGCTCCCCTGTCTCTGTAGTGGGCTCCCCCTGCCTCTGTAGTGGGCTCCCCCTGCCTCTGTAGTGGGCTCCCCCTGCCTCTGTAGTGGGGTCCCCCTGCCTCTGTAGTGGGGTCCCCCTGCCTCTGTAGTGGGGTCCCCCTGCCTCTGTAGTGGGCTCCCCCTGTCTCTGTAGTGGGGTCCCCCTGCCTCTGTAGTGGGCTCCCCCTGCCTCTGTAGTGGGGTCCCCTGCCTCTGTAGTGGGGTCCCCCTGCCTCTGTAGTGGGGTCCCCCTGCCTCTGTAGTGGGGTCCCCCTGCCTCTGTAGTGGGCTCCCCCTGTCTCTGTAGTGGGGTCCCCCTGCCTCTGTAGTGGGCTCCCCCTGCCTCTGTAGTGGGCTCCCCTGTCTCTGTAGTGGGCTCCCCTGTCTCTGTAGTGGGCTCCCCCTGCCTCTGTAGTGGGCTCCCCTGCCTCTGTAGTGGGCTCCCCTGCCTCTGTAGTGGGGTCCCCCTGCCTCTGTAGTGGGGTCCCCCGTCTCTGTAGTGGGGTCCCCCGTCTCTGTAGTGGGGTCCCCCGTCTCTGTAGTGGGCTCCCCCGTCTCTGTAGTGGGGTCCCCTGCCTCTGTAGTGGGGTCCCCCTGCCTCTGTAGTGGGGTCCCCCTGTCTCTGTAGTGGGGTCCCCCCTGTCTCTGTAGTGGGGTCCCCCCTGTCTCTGTAGTGGGGTCCCCCCTTTCTCTGCAGTGATGTCACCTCTGTTTCTGGTGGGGGTCCCCCTGTCTGTAGTGGGGTCCCCCCTGTGTCTGTAGTGGGGTCCCCCTGCCTCTGTAGTGGGGTCCCCCTGCCTCTGTAGTGATGTCACCTCTGTTTCTGGTGGGGGTCCCCCTGTCTGTAGTGGGGTCCCCCCTGTGTCTGTAGTGGGGTCCCCCTGCCTCTGTAGTGGGGTCCCCCTGCCTCTGTAGTGGGGTCCCCCTGCCTCTGTAGTGGGGTCCCCTGTCTCTGTAGTGGGGTCCCCCGTCTCTGTAGTGGGGTCCCCCCTGTCTCTCTGGAGGGGGTGCACAATGTTTGTAAACTTTCCGCAGAGTTGGGGAAGGTGCAGCAGGAAGAAGAGGCGGAGGTGGCGGAGTCCTCGGTGTCGGTGTGGATGGTGTCCCGGGGCGGCGTCTCCTATCTCCTCCCCGCTTCACTGTCTACAAATATGAACCCCAGTGAGTCAGTGCAGCACAAGACACGTGTGTGCCCCAGAGCTGCGCCCTCCATGCTGACGCTCTCCGCGGCTCCTGCCCCCCGGTGTTTGTCCCCTCGGTCTCTCCGGTTCTTGTCCCACCGGAAACTTATGAAGTAAACTTGTTACATTGTATCATAGAAACATTCTTCAGCGCGCATGCGCGGAGGGTGCACCAAATTCAAACAGCTGGTGCCGGGGGCTCCCATACAGCACAGGAGGGGCGGCGGGCACCACACACCCATGCCAGGCTCCAGCGGGGGGCACGGCGTGACTGAGAGCAGCAGCCAGCATGGTGGACAGGGGGCCCCTCCTGACCTCGGCCATCATCTTCTACCTGTCCATAGGGGCCGCGATCTTCCAAGTCCTGGAGGAGCCGAACTGGACTCAGGCGACCAAGGGGTTTGTGCTGAGCAAAGCCAAGATCCTGGACAAGTACAGCTGCCTGACCCCCGAGGACCTGGAGGAGATCCTGGAGGTAAGAGACCCCCGGGGGCAGTACAGGGGATCCACCAGCTGCAAAGCCCCCCCCCCCCCCAAAGTGCAGGGAATGATGCAATGTCGGGGAACTGCGCCTGAAATCCTCTGTGCTGCTGTGGGTGCAGTCTCGACTTCAGATCTGTTATAAGTGACTTGTGATGTCTGGTGTGTGGCTGCTGTCTGTATGGGGGACCGAGCAATTCTGGGGGGTCCGAGCAGTTTTGGGGGGGTTTAGTGCAATGGGCTGTCAGTGTGGAGTTCTGGGGGCACTGCAGTTTGGGTAGTGATATTGGGGTCCGGTGTAGACCCCGCTTTCCTTCACTGGCCGGTGCTTTGTGTAATCAGATGATACAATGCTGCACTGTTGTTGGCCGCACCCCATAGAGCCCTATGGACAGGCTGATATTGCGGCGTCTTCAGTAGAAGGTGCTGAAGTCCATCGCCTCGTGCAGCGCTGATCCTGGGGTTTATGGCGCTGATTGCTCAGGACTTGGTGGAACTTTCTCCTTTGGTTTTGTTCCATGTTTTCTCAGACATTTTATTTATTTTTTTGATAATATAAATTTTTGCACAAATTCAGCTTCACATAAAATTCTGTTTTGACGTCTCTCCTCTTTTCCATTGATGTCAATGTTCTCATGATGTTGGATTCTTTTCACTTAAAACAACAACAAACTTTTCAAATCTTAAGTAATTTCTGCCTGAAATCAATGAATAGAAAAGACCCCCCCCCCCCATATATCTAGTTTTTTGGCTGTGGGTCTCTTGCGTGTGAGATGTTCCTGCAGAGTTTGTTCTTCTTCTCACCTGTTCTGTCGCCCCTGATCTTATTATTCTTATTGTTTGTCATTAAAGGGAAAAATGTATCAGTTATTGTGCAAATAAAATCCAAGGGGGAAACGAAGCCTGTGTCGGGAGCGTGCGCCCTAGTAACTGCCCCGTCATTGACGCCCATGGAGCGTGCGCCCCAGTATCTGCCCCATCATTGACGCCCATGGAGCGTGCGCCCCAGTATCTGCCCCATCATTGACGCCAATTGAGCGTGTGCCCCAGTAACTGCCCCGGCATTGATGCCCACGGAGTGTGTGCCCCAGTAACTGCCCCATCATTGACGCCCATGGAGCGTGTGCCCCAGTAACTGCCCCATCATTGACGCCCATGGAGCGTGTGCCCCAGTAACTGCCCCATCATTGACGCCCATGGAGCGTGTGCCCCAGTAACTGCCCCCTCATTGATGCCCATGGAGCTTGTGCCCCAGTAACTGCCCCCTAATTGACGCCCATAGAGCGTGTGCCCCAGTAACTGCCCCCTCGTTGATGCCCATGGAGCGTGCGCCCCAGTAACTGCCCCGTCATTGATGCCCATGGAGTGTGTGCCCCAGTAACTGCCACCTCATTGACGCCTGGGGGTCCTCCTTATACCAGTGACGTTCTGTTCATGTAAGATGATTTCCCAAAAAGAATCCTAATCATATTATAAAGGGTAATGGTGGACCCCTGTGTGCAGTGTGGGGGGCGCAGAGTAACGCCTGTGATAGAGGACGAGTTCCAGGTTGTGGTGCCCATCTGTTATCAGTGAGCGGCAGCTGCCCCCACATGTCTGCCCCTGTTCCATTGTTGTCCCTTTTGTCTCTAAACAATAACTGTCTGGCTGTTGTGTAACTACTACTCCCAGCATGCTAATAGCCCTTTTTGGTAGTGTATGGACACTTTTTTTTTTTTTTTTTTTTTTTTTTTTTTCTTTTCTTTTTTTCTAATTAAACTTTTTTTTCCCCCCATTATTTATTTTTGTTTTTTGGACTTTTTTGCCACGTTCTGTGCTGCTTATTAAGGGGTTAAATGTACCCTGTTTTGGGGGCCACATTGTATAAAGTGTCAGAGCGCAGATGTGGAATAATCGTTAGTTTTCAGATCTGGGCGGGAATGGGGTCCGGTGATCGCCGTCTTCACGTCCCCTCAGGAAGGAGTGGTCCGTGAGATAATGTCTTCCCAGGCGCTGTCAGTTGTCGGTGGTCGAGCTGTAAATAAAGTGCACAATATCTGATCCTTCAGCCTCTTGTATTTTCACCTGCAAAAAAAAAATGTAGAAAAAACTATACTAAAAGTAAATAGAAAAGTTTCCAAACTTTGTAGTGAAGCCCCTCGTGATGCAGTGTGGGGGTCTGGACACTGAGGTCTGCTGCACCTGCAGTAACTGTGGCTATTTTCGTGAAGCCCCTCGTGCTGCAGTGTGGGGTTCCGGACACTGAGGTCTGCTGCACCTGCAGTAACTGGGGTTATTTTCATGAAGCCCCTCATGCTGCAGTGTGGGGGTATGGACACTGAGGTCTGCTGCACCTGCAGTAACTGTGGCTATTTTCGTGAAGCCCCTCGTGCTGCAGTGTGCGGTTCCGGACACTGAGGTCTGCTGCACCTGCAGTAACTGGGGTTATTTTCGTGAAGCCCCTCATGCTGCAGTGTGGGGGTCTGGACACTGAGGTCTGCTGCACCTGCAGTAACTGGGGCTATTTTCGTGAAGCCCCTCGTGCTGCAGTGTGGGGTTCCGGACACTGAGGTCTGCTGCACCTGCGGTAACTGTGGCTATTTTCGTGAAGCCCCTCGTGCTGCAGTGTGGGGGTCTGGACACTGAGGTCTGCTGCACCTGCGGTAACTGTGGCTATTTTCGTGAAGCCCCTCGTGCTGCAGTGTGGGGGTCTGGACACTGAGGTCTGCTGCACCTGCGGTAACTGTGGCTATTTTCGTGAAGCCCCTCGTGCTGCAGTGTGGGGGTCTGGACACTGAGGTCTGCTGCACCTGCGGTAACTGTAGCTATTTTCGTGAAGCCCCTCGTGCTGCGGTATGGGGGTCCGGACACTGAGGTCTGCTGCACCTGCGGTAACTGTGGCTATTTTCGTGAAGCCCCTCGTGCTGCAGTGTGGGGTTCCGGACACTGAGGTCTGCTGCACCTACGGTAACTGTGGCTATTTTCGTGAAGCCACTCGTGCTGCAGTGTGGGGGTCCGGACACTGAGGTCTGCTGCACCTGCGGTAACCCTGGCTATTTTCGTGAAGCCCCTCGTGCTGCAGTGTGGGGTTCCGGACACTGAGGTCTGCTGCACCTGCGGTAACTGGCTATTTTCGTGAAGCCCCTCGTGCTGCAGTGTGGGGGTCTGGACACTGAGGTCTGCTGCACCTGCAGTAACTGGGGTTATTTTCATGAAGCCCCTCATGCTGCAGTGTGGGGGTATGGACACTGAGGTCTGCTGCACCTGCAGTAACTGTGGCTATTTTCGTGAAGCCCCTCGTGCTGCAGTGTGCGGTTCCGGACACTGAGGTCTGCTGCACCTGCGGTAACTGTGGCTATTTTCGTGAAGCCCCTCGTGCTGCAGTGTGGGGGTCTGGACACTGAGGTCTGCTGCACCTGCGGTAACTGTGGCTATTTTCGGAGATCGGTCGCTCTTTGTGGAAGTGACGTTGGGGGTTGTTATTAGGAAGTGACAATACAATCGCCTCTTTCACTGTTTGCTTTCTCTTAGGCTCCTTTGTTTGCCTCTTGCCCGGGGTCACCTGCTCCTCGGATTATCCTGTCATTAGACTTTTTGGCTGCGGTTCTCAGGTGGCGCTCGCTGGAGTCGTGTGCGGCCATTTTACTGTATTTTCCATGAGGGGTCCCAGTAAGTTTGTGATTCCCAAGTAGAGCTGGAGATGAGCGGCACCAAAATGCGTCTGGCAGCCGCTTCTCTCCACCCCCCATAGACCAGAGTGCACCGGGGCCGGGGCGGTGTGGGACCCCGGTGTGGGACCCCACTGGCTGCTCCTCCTGGTGGTCTCTGGGGATGAGCTAAAACTTGGAGCAAAATCCTCCAGGATGATCTTGAATTCCGTTTTTAATAACGTTTTGTTTTCGTTCTCGCCTGCGGGAATCCTGTGCGCGGTGCCGGAGTCTGCGCTGTAATCCGCCGCCGGCGCTTTCTTAAGTCCTCAGATCATTAACTGGAAAAACAGGTTCCCCGACTCCGAGAGTATCATTGTCTGCCCCATAAGTGGCCGATGTGCGGGGAGGGCTGTGACCGGACTGGTGTCGCTGATCCTCTACCCGGAGCCATTGAGGGTGGAAACACTGATAACCAGTCACTAGAAGAAACGCAAAGTATTATCATCATGTCCATAGCTGTGATAAGGGGGCAGAGTGAAGACCACTTCTCATGAACCAAGGAAACTTTTGTATTGGCTCAGCCCAAAGCTTTTATGGAAGCCAAAAGTGAAAATATGACCACCATGTTCCTGGGCAAAAGTGCCATATCCCTAACGCAGCCATGTAGCATGACCAGACTGCCAATTTATGCCCCAAACTAACTGCGTTCCGGAGATCTGTGCTGCTGTTTAGTGTTGAGCGGGCACTACCATGCTCAATTACTCAGTACTGGTAACTAGTGATGAGCGGGCACTACCATGCTCAATTACTCAGTACTGGTAACTAGTGATGAGCGGGCATTACCATGCTCGGGTGCTCAGTACTGGTAACTAGTGATGAGCGGGCACTACCATGCTCAATTACTCAGTACTGGTAACTAGTGATGAGCAGGCACTACCATGCTCGGGTGCTCAGTTCTGGTAACTAGTGATGAGCGGGCACTACCATGCTCAGGTGCTCAGTACTGGTAACTAGTGATGAGCAGGCACTACCATGCTCGGGTGCTCAGTACTGGTAACTAGTGATGAGAGGGCACTACCATGCTCAATTACTCAGTACTGGTAACTAGTGATGAGCAGGCACTACCATGCTCGGGTGCTCAGTACTGGTAACTAGTGATGAGCGGGCACTACCATGCTCGGGTGCTCAGTACTGGTTACTAGTGATGAGCGGGCACTACCATGCTCGGGTGCTCAGTACTGGTAACTAGTGATGAGCGGGCACTACCATGCTCAGGTGCTCAGTACTGGTAACTAGTGATGAGCGGGCACTACCATGCTCAGGTGCTCAGTACTGGTAACTAGTGATGAGCGGGCACTACCATGCTCAGGTGCTCAGTACTGGTAACTAGTGATGAGCGAGCACTACCATGCTCAGGTGCTCAGTACTGGTAACTAGTGATGAGCGGGCACTACCATGCTCGGGTGCTCAGTACTGGTAACTAGTGATGAGCGGCCACTACCATGCTCAGGTGCTCAGTACTGGTAACTAGTGATGAGCGGGCACTACCATGCTCAGGTGCTCAGTACTGGTAACTAGTGATGAGCGGGCACTACCATGCTCGGGTGCTCAGTACTGGTAACTAGTGATGAGCGGGCACTACCATGCTCGGGTGCTCAGTACTGGTAACTAGTGATGAGCGGGCACTACCATGCTCGGGGGCTCAGTACTGGTAACTAGTGATGAGCGGGCACTACCATGCTCAGGTGCTCAGTACTGGTAACTAGTGATGAGCGGGCACTACCATGCTCGGGGGCTCAGTACTGGTAACTAGTGATGAGCGGGCACTACCATGCTCAGGTGCTCAGTACTGGTAACTAGTGATGAGCGGGCACTACCATGCTCAGGTGCTCAGTACTGGTAACTAGTGATGAGCGGGCACTACCATGCTCGGGGGCTCAGTACTGGTAACTAGTGATGAGCGGGCACTACCATGCTCAGGTGCTCAGTACTGGTAACTAGTGATGAGCAGGCACTACCATGCTCAGGTGCTCAGTACTGGTAACTAGTGATGAGCGGGCACTACCATGCTCGGGGGCTCAGTACTGGTAACTAGTGATGAGCGGGCACTACCATGCTCGGGTGCTCAAACATAAAGATAAAATGTTAATGTTCTGGTGAAGAATCAACAACAAGTGGGACACAATTGTGAAGAGGAAGGAAATTTATTGCTTATTTTAAACTTTTTTAAAAATTAAATAACTGAAAATTGTGGCGTGCAATATTATTCATCCCCTTTACTTTCAGTGCAGAAACTCCCTCCAGAAGGTGATTGAGGATCTCTGAATGATCCAATGTTGTCCTAAATGATTGATGATGATAAATATAAGCCCCTGTGTGTAATCAAGCCTCCGTATAAATGCCCCTGCTCTGTGATAGTCTCATGTTCTGTGTAAAGCGCAGAGAGCATCATGAAGACCAAGGAACACAACAGGCAGGTCCAGGATACTGTTGTGGAGAAGCTTAAAGCCGGATTTGGTTGCAAAAAGATTTCCAAAACTTTAAACCTCCCAAGGAGCACTGTGCAAGCGATCATATTGACCTGGAAGGAGCATCATACCACTGCAAATCTACCAAGACCCGGCCGTCCATCCAAACTATCATCTCACACAAGGAGAAGACTGATCAGAGATGCAGCCAAGAGGCCCATGATCCCTCTGGATGATCTGCAGAGATCTACAGCTGAGGTGGGAGAGTCTGTCCATAACACAACAATCAGTCTACACTGCACAAATCTGGCCTTTATGGAAGAGTGACAAGAAGAAAGCCATTTATCAAAGATATCCATAGAAAGTGTTGTTTAAAGTTTGCCACAAGCCACCTGGAGACCCCAAACATGTGGAGGAAGGGGCTCTGCTCAGATGAAACCAAAATCAAACTATGTGGGCACAATGCCAAACGATAAAAGCAACACAGCTCATCACCCTGAACACACCATCCCCACTGTCAAACATGGTGGTGGCAGCATCATGGTTTGGGCCTGCTTTTCTGCAGCAGGAACAGGGAAGATGGTTAAAATTGATGGGAAGATGGATGGAGCTAAATACAGGACCATTCTTGAAGAAAACCTGTTGGAGTCTGCAAAAGACCTGAGACTGAGACGGAGATTTCTCTTCCAACAAGACAATGATCCCAAACATAAAGCAAAATCTACAATGGAATGGTTCACAAATAAACGCATCCAGGTGTTAGAATGGCCAAGTCACAGTCCAGACCTCAACCCAATCGAGAATCTGTGGAAAGAGCTGAAAACTGCTGTTCACAAACTCCTCCATCCAACCTCACTCAGCTCCAGCTGTTTACAAAGGAAGAATGGGCGAGAATTTCACCTCTCCATGTGCAAAACTGATAGACACAAACCCAAGAGACTGTAATCGCAGCAAAAGGGGGCGCTACAAAGGATTAACTTACAGGGGATGAATAATATTGCACACACCAATTTTCAGTTATTTATTTTTTTATAAAAGTTTAAAATAAGCAATAAATTTCCTTCATCTTCACAATTGTGTCACTTGTTGTTGATTCTTCACCAGAACATTCACATTTTATCTTTGTTTGAAGCCTGAAATGTGGGAAAAGGTTGAAAATTCAAGGGGGGTGAATACTTTCACAAAGCACTGCATCTCTAAGATTGTACTTGGTGGTGAGTGTATTATTGGCCCTTTCTATCTTCGTCCCCAGTGGAGACAAGAGGAATGGTCCGTCTTGTGTTTTGAGGGTGACGTTCCTCGGGTCGTAGTGTGAGAACCTTCATGTATCCAGAATTTCTTCTCTGGTGATCGGCGTTAACCCATTATTGCCCGGCGGTGCAGTTTGTACGCGCCGTGGCTGGACAGAACATGACGATCCCTCTGCTGACTGCGCGGCTAATAACGTGGAGCGATTTATTCCTTAGATTATTTTTCTTGGCTTTTGTCTTGAGTCTTAGCAGCTCGTCTTGTGTGCGGAGCTGCCAGGGAGCGAGGTCAGCGCACGGTGCAGAGATGGGAGCGGCCGCCGTGTGTGACCTACTCCTGTGCGCTTTCCAAGAGCGAATATCTAACGCCTCCTGCACTGGTGTCACATGGAATCCTGGGAACTGGAGCCTAACAATGTAACGGCATTGAGCGGGTGCTAATACATATGCAAATAGTTCTAGGTTGCGCTGTTGTTAATGTCATCTGGATGAGCACAAGGAACTATGTGCCTCCATGTCCACTTTGTGTGGCGGCTTTGCCTGGCGGGGGGGGCCCCTTGTGGCAGCCTTGCTCGGTTGGGGGCCCCTTGGGGCAGCCTTGCTCGGTTGGGGGGGCCCCTGTCGCCCCTTGGGGCAGCCTTGCGCGGTTGGGGGGGTGACCCCTGTCGCCCCTTGGGGCGGCCTTGCGCGGTTGGGGGGGTGACCCCTGTCGCCCCTTGGGGCGGCCTTGCGCGGTTGGGGGGGGGTGGCCCCTGTCGCCCCTTGGGGCGGCCTTGCGCGGTTGGGGGGGGGTGGCCCCTGTCGCCCCTTGGGGCGGCCTTGCGCGGTTGGGGGGGGGTGGCCCCTGTCGCCCCTTGGGGCGGCCTTGCGCGGTTGGGGGGGTGGCCCCTGTCGCCCCTTGGGGCGGCCTTGCGCGGTTGGGGGGGTGGCCCCTGTCGCCCCTTGGGGCGGCCTTGCTCGGTTGGGGGGGGTGGCCCCTGTCGCCCCTTGGGGCGGCCTTGCGCGGTTGGGGGGGGTGGCCCCTGTCGCCCCTTGGGGCGGCCTTGCGCGGTTGGGGGGGGTGGCCCCTGTCGCCCCTTGGGGCGGCCTTGCTCGGTTGGGGGGGTGGCCCCTGTCGCCCCTTGGGGCGGCCTTGCTCGGTTGGGGGGGTGGCCCCTGTCGCCCCTTGGGGCGGCCTTGCGTGGTTGGGGGGGGTGGCCCCTGTCGCCCCTTGGGGCGGCCTTGCGTGGTTGGGGGGGGGGGGGCCCTGTCGCCCCTTGGGGCGGCCTTGCTCTGTTGGGGGGGGGAGGGCCCTGTCGCCCCTTGGGGCGGCCTTGCTCGATTGGGGGGGGGGGCCCTGTCGCCCTTGGGGCGGCCTTGCTTGGTTGGGGTCCTTGTCGTCCTGCGGGCGGTGGTCTTGCCCGATGCGGGAGCCACTGTGGCGGCTTTGCCTGGCTGGGCCCCCACCGCTCCAGTGTCAGCTTTGCCTGGTGGGGGCCCCTGTGTGCTATCATACTTGTATACCAGGAGCCTCGCCCCTCTTTGGCCTACACTATAGGCTCAGCCCTCCGTCTCCCGGCATAGTAATGGGCAGGGTTCTCGCTGGAGGTGGCCGTGACTTCCGTGGTCCGAGGCCGTGATATCCCTTATTCATGAGGAATAGGTCAACAAAAAGTGCAAATTTAATCAATTTTCAAGGTGTCTTTTTTTAAGAGCAGGGATGTGTACGGCTTTTTGTTGATGTGGGGGTCCGGGGGGGGGGGCGCTGAATAGTCCGCTGTGTATCCTGCGTCCGGCGGAGGCTGTGAATGCGCCTTCTGTTCTGCGATTCTCCTCCGCAATGTCGTGTCCTGTGCCGCCTCCACGTGCTTTATAATGTACCGTATACAATTATCGTGTACTGTCCCCTTAAGTGATATCATCTGCAGTAAATATAATATAATGTACATGTGTCTCCTAGGTTTTATCCTCCTCACCCTTAATACAGATATTGACCTCCTGAACTTTGTCTTCTAACTTTTGGATATTTCTGAATCTGTAACAGATACTATGACAACTACTAATGACCACCAATGATCTGCCATGTAGGGGTTGTCCTGTCTTCTCCTATGAGTGTCTGTGTGTGCACCAGGAGGCTCAGGATGAGCAGGATGATGGCTCTGCAGCACAGCAGATATTTGCCGCCTCCCCGGCCGCCCGCGCTGTCCCTCTGCACCTGCATCTGTGTTGGGGAAGTGGATTGTGCTGACGTCGGCGCGGGGTTTCCTGGAGGCCTCTGATCTGTGGAGGGAAGGATGAGCGCAGAGCAAAAGCTTCATGTTACGCAGCGTTCAGTCTCCGCACTGGCACCACAATACCCAGCCAGTCCGCGCCGGATCCTGCTCAGTGTTATTACCATATGCTGTAATTTCAGTCCTGATTGTGTTTAATACAAACATTAAAATTGCATCAGACTCATGTCAATAACCTCACCTACATCATCTCTGTTCATCCAGAGCCTCCTGGTTCACCAACACTGAGCCCTGCACAGGATTCTAGGAAAGAAGATTACAGCATAAATATTCCTTTTCACTTTGCCTCTAAGAAACAAGCTGGAATGTGGCAGCGTTACATTGTATCATTCTCTCCTCTTTGTATAGAAACGTCCCCCCCCCCCCCACCCCCAGTGAGCGAAACTGCGAACAGATCCATACGTGAATGACTGTCGTGAATCTTGGCATCCTCCGCAGATGACTTGAGGTCCGTGATTACGCTATTGAGGATGGTGGAGGTCGGCGGAAGGGGAGGATGCTGTGGAGGAGGGTGTGGGTTGTAGGTGCTGCAGTCGTGGAGGGCGCCGGGTGGTGCTGCAGTCGTGGAGGGCGCCGGGTGGTGCTGCAGTCGTGGAGGGCGCCGGGTGGTGCTGCAGTCGTGGAGGGCGCCGGGTGGTGCTGCAGTCGTGGAGGGCGCCGGGTGGTGCTGCAGTCGTGGAGGGCGCCAGGTGGTGCTGCAGTCGTGGAGGGCGCCGGGTGGTGTTGCAGTCGTGGAGGGCGCCGGGTGGTGTTGCAGTCGTGGAGGGCGCCGGGTGGTGTTGCAGTCGTGGAGGGCGCCGGGTGGTGCTGTGCTGCAGTCGTGAAGGGCGCCGGGTGGTGCTACAGTCGTGGAGGGCGCCGGGTGGTGCTGCAGTCGTGGAGGGCGCCGGGTGGTGCTGCAGTCGTGGAGGGCGCCGGGTGGTGCTGCAGTCGTGGAGGGCGCCGGGTGGTGTTGCAGTCGTGGAGGGCGCCGGGTGCTGCTGCTGTCGTGGAGGGCGCCGGGTGGTGCTGCAGTCGTGGAGGGCGCCGGGTGGTGCTGCAGTCGTGGAGGGCGCCGGGTGGTGCTGCAGTCGTGGAGGGCGCCGGGTGGTGCTGCAGTCGTGGAGGGCGCCGGGTGGTGCTGCTGTCGTGGAGGGCGCCGGGTGGTGCTGCTGTCGTGGAGGGCGCCGGGTGGTGCTGCTGTCGTGGAGGGCGCCGGGTGGTGCTGCTGTCGTGGAGGGCGCCGGGTGGTGCTGCTGTCGTGGAGGGCGCCGGGTGGTGCTGCTGTCGTGGAGGGCGCCGGGTGGTGCTGCTGTCGTGGAGGGCGCCGGGTGGTGCTGCTGTCGTGGAGGGCGCCGGGTGGTGCTGCAGTCGTGGAGGGCGCCGGGTGGTGCTGCAGTCGTGGAGGGCGCCGGGTGGTGCTGCTGTCGTGGAGGGCGCCGGGTGGTGCTGCAGTCGTGGAGGGCGCCGGATGGTGCTGCAGTCGTGGAGGGCGCCGGGTGGTGTTGCAGTCGTGGAGGGCGCCGGGTGGTGTTGCAGTCGTGGAGGGCGCCGGGTGGTGCTGCAGTCGTGGAGGGCGCCGGGTGGTGCTGCAGTCGTGGAGGGCGCCGGGTGGTGCTGCAGTCGTGGAGGGCCCGGGTGCTGCTTTCACAGAGGGCAGAAGTGATGCCATAGAGCTGGTTAAGGGTGCCTCTGTCATGGAGGGTGGGGATCTTAGGTGACCTAAGATAAGTGAAGCTCCAGCTCATAGGTTATTTGTGTGACTATCCAGGACCCCTCTGACACATCTGGGGCTTGTCATGGCCGCACCGGTGGTGATGGCAGCGGCGGTCCTGTATAGGGATGTGACTTTACTTGTATGCCTTTATGGAGAACTCCACCCAAATCCTTTTCTTTCTCTTCCACCTTTTTCCTGGATCCATCGGTGCCGGCAGTTCCAGGAGTGGAAGTGAATAATTTCGGCTCCCATCGTTGCGGCTGGTCTTCTCTGGGTGGAGTTGGCCGTTTCTCAGGCGGCTCCATCCTCAGTCTCCTCGGTTTTCCTCTGGACACTTTATGGTGTTCCCCATTATACGGCATTGTCGGCTGATGCCCGTTTCTGGGAGTCGCATTCCTCGCACGTTAGGTAACTGGTGAGTGTGTCTATTTTGTAGGTCTCTGGTGCACGAGTCCAGGATTTCCTGACTTACACATTGACATCCTATTCCCATGCTGTGAAGGCTCCGCAGGTTGTGTTTCTGCTCCATTCTCAGGGTTTAATGACTTGTGGATTGGCGTGGTCATGTGACGGCGTGCGTGATACCTGCAGAAGTCTGGAGATCTCCAGGAAGACAAGTCTCAACCAACATTGTCAAATTTGGCGATTCATTCGCTTTTTCGCCCAAGCATTGAAGATCTGAAGTATTTGTGCGTTTAGAGGCCATGGTCTTCTATGATGGGAGAAGTTCATGGTGGACCTCACCCAACATCTCCTTCTGCAGAATGAGGCTGGAGCAAGTCACAGAAGCAAGACAAGTATGAAGGAATCGAGCGGCGGCTCAGTACCGGGTCAGGGGATTATTTCATGCCTCTGTAGATGTTTTTGAGAAAATTGGGGGTCTTAAAATATGGTGGAGTCCTGGCCGAGCTTTCCCTAATCACTGAGGTGACCGGTTTACATGGGACAATCCTAGACTGCGCACAAGGACTTGTATTCACAGCCGCCTCCTTCATTCATGACCTGCATTTTGGATGATGAATTCCAGGAGCCCATCTGTCTTCTGGAGTCACCACATGAAGCCCCTCAGACAGAAGGGGCAGCACTAACGTCTCCTCTGGAGGAAAAACTGAGGTCAGCATCCAGGCCATGTCTGAAACCTTCACTGCTCAACATGTGGCCCAGACGCCCGATAACGTGTTCCCTCTACAACTTATCTCCTGTAACATGTATCCTGCATTTCCTGATAACCTGACTAACTACTATAATACTGCCCCATATGTACAAGAATATAACTACTATAATACTGCCCCTATGTACAAGAATATCACTACTATAATACTGCCCCTATGTACAAGAATATAACTACTATAATACTGCCCCCCTATGTACAAGAATATCACTACTATAATACTGCCCCATATGTACAAGAATATCACTACTATAATACTGCCCCCTATATACAAGAATATAACTACTATAATACTGCCCCTATACAAGAATATAACTACTATAATACTGCCCCTATGTACAAGAATATAACTACTATAATACTGCCCCTATATACAAGAATATAACTGCTATAATACTGTCCCTATGTACAAGAATATAACTGCTATAATACTGCTCCTATGTACAAGAATATAACTACTATAATACTGCCCCCTATATACAAGAATATAACTACTATAATACTGCCCCTATATACAAGAATATAACTACTATAATACTGCCCCTTATGTACAGGAATATAACTACTATAATACTGCCCCTATAGAATTTCTTGGCATCTTGTGACCTTTTTCCTTAATATTTTGTTTTTCTGCCTGGTGTTACATTTCACATATATGTATCACATGATCACTTCCTCATCGTCTTTGCTTTTCGTACTTTCTTCCTCTTTGTTGCTCGGTTTCTTCTCTGTGCTGTTGCACGTGATGGCAGGATAGTAACTTGGTTTCGGGGTCCATACTGGGGAGCGTCTGTGCAGTTGGGGTGGACCTGTTCCCATCGCCGGTGATATCGGGAGGGCTGAGGTTGGGTGAAAAGCGTCCTTTGTTGCAGGGATGTTCCATCCCTTGCTGCTTTGGGTGTTGATGGAAAGTGTGGTGGTCTGGGGGCTTCTGAGCTCCTCTTGTGGTCGGCGTGGTCTTCTTCTGTGAACTGCTTTCTTTGTGTCTCCTGTATGTGATCTTCTTGGTGACGTCAGACATGGGACGATTTCAGGAGATACATTGTAAGGACGTGACGTGGGCTCGTACGTCTTTAGTCTTTGTGCCAATGCTTCGGTTTCTGAGGGGCCAGACCTCCTTTGGGGTTAATGGGGAAATTCTGCTTGTGAAGTCTGTGTGTAATAATAGTTTTGTATAAGCTATAATCAGACCCTAATGACCCCCACAGGGTGAAGCCAAGGAAGATCGAGGGGGGGGGGGGGGGGGGGGGGGGTGGACTTGTAACATGGAACATTGTAGCCAAATGCAATGTATCATCTCGTGTGGATCCTGATCTGTGGTTGTTGTGGAGTATTGGCCACTAAATCCATCATGGCAGATGGCCTGTTCCTGAATTGATGCCCCGTAAATGCCGGCCGGACCACGCTGGACAGATTATTGTGTATGTAGAGGTTTATTGAAGATTTATGCTGAGTTTTGGTAACTTGTTGGCTACAGAACAAACTTCAGATCCCAGGTGCTCGCCATCGTTAAGTTCTGACCTCCAGCGTTGTATCACCTTCTGAGCTCCAGTCCGACCCTTGTCTTTTTGCCCCTCCGGGCCGCCCCCTGTCCTTTTTGCCCCTCCAGCCTGACCCTTGCCCTGTTTGCCCCTCCAGCCTGACCCTTGCCCTGTTTGCCCCTCCAGCCTGACCCTTGCCCTGTTTGCCCCTCCAGCCTGACCCTTGCCCTGTTTGCCCCTCCAGCCTGACCCTTGCCCTGTTTGCCCCTCCAGCCTGACCCTTGCCCTGTTTGCCCCTCCAGCCTGACCCTTGCCCTGTTTGCCCCTCCAGCCTGACCCCTGCCCTGTTTGCCCCTCCAGCCTGACCCCTGCCCTGTTTGCCCCTCCAGCCTGACCCTTGCCCGGTTTGCCCCTCCAGCCTGACCCTTGCCCGGTTTGCCCCTGCAGTTTTTTCCAGCTTTGATTTTTTTTAAACACTAGAAGTCCCAGGAATTTTGAGCTCCATAGGGTTTCAATGGTAGAAATGTTAAATGACCCCTCTCCGGGACTTCTAGTGTTAAAGTCAATAAAAGGTCTGTCACTTGACTCTTGATCACTTCCCACAGCCCCAGCGTTTGCTCCCTCAAGGTCCCTAATTCACAGGGACTGATGGGTCTTATGTCATGTAGTCCACACTTTCATTCTGACCTTTTTTGACTCTTCCCCCCCCTCCCCCCCCCCCCCCTTGTGTATTTGCGTGTTATAGGAAACTCTCCTCTTATAATAGAAGTGCGGGGAGCGCTGGGACTGAAACTTTCCTCATTGTTAAAGTTACTTTCTGCAAAAAATGTAAACAAATATCATTGTGGGAAATGCCCGGAGGAGCTAGCTGAGGGGCGTAGCTGTGATTTGGCCATTATTTTTTCCCTCTTAGTTTGGTTTCTCATGGCTGATTTGAGGTGTCACATCAGTGGAGCCGGTGTCATGGGGCTGCGTGCAGCGGTGATGTCAGCCTTGTTTGCCTCATGTGATCTGCAGGAACATCTGGTGAGACCGCCGCAGCCGCCTGGGCCAGGTGCTCGAATGATGCAACTACAAGTGTTCACACATCATCTGCACTTCAGTAATGTCACAATCCGCAACCTTGTGTCACAGAAAGTGGATGCTCTGAGGGTCGAGGAAAACGCCTGTCCTGCAGGAATCTGTGGATAGAGGGGTCTTCCCGCTGTCCTGCACAGATCACTGGGGGGCAAAACCTAAATCTAGTCTGCACTTCAGTCAGACATGGAAGTTACGACGCTTTAACTCAGAAATGCTGTCCTAAAGGCATTGCTCTCTGGTAGCAGAATTGTGAATTCAGCTCTGCCTGTGATTGGCGTAAGCAATGATGCTTCTCAGAATCGCCCCGAGATGAATGTATCTGCGATCATGGCTTCTGTGTGATCTTGGGGGGCCGGCTCCGGTGCACTTGTTTGGCAGGCTCCTCACAGCCGTTCGTGTACAGACCTGAGGATGCTCGCTCGCCGCACGCTGCATTTTTGTGGGTTTTTTGCCATTTATGGAAGATAACATTTTGCACTTTGTTTTCTTTACACACTTTTTTTCCACTTTCCCCTCTCCCGCTCCATGCTGTCCTCCATATGCTCGTCTTTTGTGGTGGCTGGTAATTATATACAGATTTGGACAATTAGCGAGGCTGCACGCAGATCTGCCTGCAATGTGACGGCCCCATAGAGCCAGTACAATCCCAGGGAATGTGAGCTCAGCAGTTATCGCTTCTGCACGGAGACCGTGCAGCTCTGATCATCCGCAGCTCGTCTCCGCAGACTTCCATCTTCTGCAGCACATCCCAACACGATACACTTAAATAGTAGAACGATAACGCTGCTAAATAAAATGGCTTTCCTAAGCTGTGCCCCTTCTCGGCATACTGTCCCCTCCTCGGTATGGCCTCACACTGCCTCCTCCACCCCACGCACACGTCCCAGTCTCTATTCTGTGCCCACTCACATTGTTCTCATCCCACATAGTCTCCCCATTCTGTATTTTCAAATTTGACAGTGGATTCTCATTTTTGCCTCTTCTTGGGTTCTCTCTGATTTCCGCCCTCTGCCGCTCCTGTCCTGTGCCTTTACCTTTAGGCGTCATCCCTGTGACGCATCATTCCAGGCTGATCAGTCATTTCCCCGTAGATGAGATCACTGGGTTCATAAAGCGGATCTGTCACCAGATTTCACAATACGATCTGCAGACATAATCGCACTCATTAGGATGAAGAGATTTTACTTTCTGTGAAAATCAGAATAACGGAACGATTATACAGTATAAATGATTATACGGCCGATCTGCGGCCTCCTCAGTGACCCTCCTCCCTGCAGCAGTCTCGTGCTGCTCGGTACAAGCTGCAGCTGTTGGGCTGGGTTGGTGGCACTTGGACTGCTCAAATGCTCATCTTCAACTCAAAATTATACTACCTTTCTAACATTAGCTTTTCACCGTAATTACACCAGCCTCATCAGGTCTACTTGTAATGCAGGCATATTTTTATTGTGGAATCTGACCCATTCGCTTTAGACTTTCAAGAGTCCTAACACAATATAAATGGATGAGCCGTTTGACCCATGGTGAGGCGGGACCGGTCTCTTCTGAACCCCCTCCCCATAATGCATGCATACTCCAGCCTCGAGTGTGCATTTGGGGTGCAAGCCTCTACCAGACTCCTCCAGAGAGAAAATACAGGAGGATTGAGCAGAGCGTCGGATCGAATGCCGCATACCTGATGAACGAATATGGGAAGGAGGTGTAAGGTGAGAAGACCCCTGTAATCTCTACTACTGAACCCTGTGCACCTTCCATACTGCAGGTCTAGGGGTCCGCATTGCGGGGCCATATACTGCCCATGTGGGGCCCCCCATTCTACGTAAATCCCACATGGCTGAGCCTCTGCTTTGTCTGCTTTGCTCAGTGACCATTTCCTTCGTACATTCTCTGCCTTTCTGCCCGGAGCTGCACGTTTCATCCAGGGGATCTGCAGTTTCCATCTGAGGATAATTCTGGGGCTGTTACAACAATTCCCGAATCTATAACATTGGACACTGGGGCCCTGTATTCCGGACGCACAGTCATGGCAGCCCCCACCCTCTGGTCCTTTTTTGTGCCCTCGGGTCCTTTTTACGTTCTCCTGAGATCAGCGTTGGGGCGTTATTGCCCCCCAGTATCGGGCACATCATGAATCCTTACACAGGTTGATCCCTATAAAGGAGCAGTGGATAGTTCTAACGTTCATTATAAAGTTGGAGTTTGGGGGCGAGGGGTCCAACAACCTGTCACTTCCATGAATGAGTGCGGTTGTCACCAGAAGCCGGTGGACATACTTCGAGGTCTATCCACAATCCTCCGGTTACTGCAGAAGCTGCTAAATCCCTTTCCAGTTTCCTCAGCCAAGTGCTCGGCAGCTGGGACGGAGGCGACAGAACGCTGGTCCGTTGCCACCACATCTGCGGATTAGGCTGAGCAGCCGGTCCGAGACGTTATCCGATTCCTCGGTGAATCCCTGTCCGCTCTTCATAGGGTGGGTGACCACAAAGTCGTGTCAGACAGGAGGGGGACACAGAATGTAATCGCTGGGGGGATTATTCCCTCCCTTTCCCTCTACAATAACGTGCGATCATAATCCGCTCGTGCTTTCGTTCACGTTCCCGTGTATTGTGCACTTGTGTATGGGAAGGTAATGCGGATCACTAGTGCCGACACTTCTGGATCCAGGGGGTGAAGTGGGGGAGGGGTGCCCAATTCTTCTGTCTCCTTGAGTTTTGGATCTTCGTTAAATAGTTTTACATCTTTTTACGTTCCAGTTTTGTAACTTCTTGTAAAGATCTGTGCTTACTGTCTGAGTGGGAATGAGCGTGTGGACATCCAGGGGTAGATCATGTAACTGTCCCGCTCACACAGCGGAGGGGCTTGTTACAATGTATCACATCTTCATAACCGCAATGTCAAGTGGGAATCCCAATCCGCCCGGGTTCGTCGTCTTTTCATTTCGTCTTCCTCTGTTGGTTTCGTCTTCCTCTGTTGGTTTCGTCTTCCTCTGTTGGTTTCGTCTTCCTCTGTTGGTTTCGTCTTCCTCTGTTGGTTTCGTCTTCCTCTGTTGGTTTCGTCTTCCTCTGTTGGTTTCGTCTTCCTCTGTTGGTTTCGTCTTCCCTCTTCCTTCTTTTTCCTTTCCTCTTCCTTCTTTTTCCTTTCCTCTTCCTCCTTCTTTTTCCTTTCCTCTTCCTTCTTCTTTTTCCTTTCCTCTTCCTTCTTCTTTTTCCTTTCCTCTTCCTTCTTCTTTTTCCTTTCCTCTTCCTTCTTCTTTTTCCTTTCCTCTTCCTTCTTTTTCCTTTCCTCTTTCTTCTTTGGTTTTCCTTTCCTCTTCCTTCTTTGGTTTTCCTTTCCTCTTCCTTCTTTGGTTTTCCTTTCCTCTTCCTTCTTTGGTTTTCCTTTCCTCTTCCTTCTTTGGTTTTCCTTTCCTCTTCCTTCTTCCATTCAGTAGCACTAATGGATGAGTACAGGCAAATCAATCTTTTGCTCCCAGTTATCAGCCCTTTACGAGTTGATGGGGAAGATGGGCTGTAAGACAGGTGTATACAGTATATCACTCTCTGTTGGCCACTGTTACAATCTAAGAAGTGAAATGTATCTACCTTTCCAACAAGCTACTGTCGCCTGTTATCAGCCATTACAAGTAGGGGAGTGGCTGATTGTAGGACAGATGTATACAGTGTATTGCTCTCTGTTATCAGCCAAATGGAGACCTATGATGTGTTTCCCAAAATGTCTGTTCTTGCTGGACACGTGGTTTGTTTTTTCCTGTTTAGGACTTTTCTTCATGGCTTGTCTTTATCTTTTTAATGTGAAAATATTTGCTCTCTTTATTTATCAGCCCTTGCGATGACATTCAAGGCTGATGGGTCATTCATTAACCTGATGCCGATCACGTCTGGGACGCGGCACATTATTAATCACCTGGATCCTGCGAGTGCTGAGTGCGCAGATTCCTGCAGACTTGGCCTGAAATGCGTTGGATGAATGATCTGGATGGAGATTGTGGTGCGCATCGGCACATACCCCCTGACCGCCACGTCTGTCCATATTGTCTGGGCAGTAGGGTGTAGCTCCATGTCACAAGCACAGTTTATACCGTACAGGCGTCATTGTGTGGCATGTGACAGTCGAGGCGAGGTCGGATGAGCAGTTTGCTGTGCTTTGATCTGAATGGAGTCATTTAAGCCATAAATATAGCCTTTTTCCGGGTTTACGTGCCGGCACTTATGGGTTTACACTTTTGTATTAACTCGTCCTCGTCCCGTGTGCAGGCTCCCAGACTCGCGTTTTGGCTGTAACGTGCGCCTTTCTCCGGACCTTTGCTCGCTCACAGTTGATTTATTCGAGCCATTAACGCTCTATTAATCGTCCATCTTGCAGAGCGGTTTCCTTGCAGCTGGTGATAATAAGGGATGTTTCCTCCATGTTTTTTGATCACGGCTTCATTTCTGGCCTCAGAGGGGCTTTTTTACAAGAGGAATTTGCTCTATTACATAAGGAGAAGCCTGAAGACAGACAGGCAGCCAGCTGTTTGCGTGCCTGGGATGTCAGACGTGGCCTGCGATGAGCTGTCTGTGGAGCTGCAGGCTATAGGCTCCTGTATGGAGACGGTCGCGTTGTCTGCGGCGGCCTTCCGGTGTCAGAGCGTCCTGGTGGGAGACGCTACATGGCACAATATATCATAATTTTATCTAATGACCTGTGGGGGTCACATTACTCATAATGGGGAGATCTATAGGGGTCATTGATTTAAACAATGTAATGAACATCATGACACAAATATGAGTAACAACATGTGACCGGCTGTGAAGGAATGTCACATTGTTCCCTGGCACAGAGGGCATCGTGTACTCTGCAGCCTCACCCAGCACTTTGTTATGCCATCTGCTGGGCAAGGCTTGCATCTTGCTTTTGGCAGGAGACTCTAGGGTAAGGGAACAAATGTGCAGGCACGGTACCGCTATGGGCGCTTCTGTAAGGCCTAGTGTTATTATAAAGGGCTCTGCAGGCCTGGCACTGTGGGTGGGAGCTCCTGGAACCCTGATGCTATTACTGAGGCTTTTTCTTGTGATTCACTTTGAGGGACCTGATACGAGGGCTCTTTGTGTCCTATTATGTTGGAAGACGGGATCGGTCTGTCTTGGCACTGCTGAGGAGGTCCTGATTGTAATAAGGGAGTGGACTATATGTCCTAATGCTAGTACAAGGAATCTTGTCAGTACAGAATGACTGTTCAAATTAAACACAGGTGCTCGGTGCACCATCATTTTCCGCAGCGTGGGCACATAGCATTAGGGAGTTGCTGAGCAGGTTCAAGCACTCTTCATGGGAGAAGGGCTCTGGAAGTGATTATGGAGGGGGAGAAGCTGTGGGTCTTCATAATATAAAGTGTGGACTCTGCAGATCCTGGTGATGGTGAGGACAGCCTGCGTTTGCTGGAGCCCTCCGGGATGACCTCTGAGACCTGCTGTGGGATATTGGCGATTATATACTCTATCGTAAATAAAGTGGCTCTTTTATGTCATTTTTCACATCATGGATCTTCATCAAGTGTGGCTCTTGGAATGTGATGGCAGAGCTTTTACCTTCTATGAACACTTTTTGATTTTATCTTTTTCTTTTAAGCTCTTTACTAAAGGGTGCTTTGCACGCTGTGACATCGTTAGCAATCTCATTAGCGATGTGACACGCCAGATCGCACATAGGTTGTTTTATAGCGCCTGTCACATGTGCGATCTCGGCAGATCGCATCTGCGATCTAGCGTGTCACATCGCTAACGAGATCGCTAGTGATGTCGCAGCGTGTAAAGCACCCTTTAGAGACGATCCTGTGCGTCTCTATCCGCGGCCGCTGCATCACCTGTGCACCCCTCCTTACATTCCCATGCCTCTCCCTTGTTTTACAGAATCCACACGAAGATGAGCTGTCGGCTTCCTATAAAATAAGGTTAACAGACTGCAGCTACTTACCCATAAATCTAAAGCGTACAGCTGCTGCACAGACCTCCGCCTGCTGTGCATGTGTCACAATAAAGGCCTAAGCATACAGAAAAATCACAGGGCTGCTATGCAATAAAAAAAAACAAACGCCCCTTCCAATAAAGTCTGGATTTTCTCTTCACGGCACAAGGTCAAGGAGACATGGTAAACAAATGGGTGGGACCGTAATGGGGTCTGCAGCAACCCCTAGAAGGGAGACCTAAATTGAGCCTAAAATCAGACCAGACTACCTGCTTATTAACCATGCGCGTCTTTGAAGTGTCGACTGACTGGAGAAGTTTTATTTGTAATTGAAACATCTTAATATTCCTGTAGATATTATACCAGATCAGGATCGGGGCATTTTTGATTCTGTGGCCGTCGTATCACTACAGTAATGGCGTTGCCCATCTCTATGGTTGGCATTTGAATGCTGATGTCATTGGACTTGGTTATGATGTCACCAGTGGGGATATCCTGTCTACGGAGGACTTCTCGTTTCTGTGCTTTCCTTTTCTACTCTTAAATTTTATATAATTATTTTTTTTTTTTTTTTTTTTTTTTTTTTGTCCCTGGACGGCTAACTTGCTCGTGAGTTTTTGTCCTTCCCATGAGTCTGTTTACATTTCTTTATTCGGATAAACTGAAATATCAAAATAGTTTCTAAATCTGATCCCACTGCGTCCAAGCAAAGTAATCTGTGTTAAGCTCCCTGGTGCAGAATTCGCATCCTCTTTCTTGTTTTATTCTACCGTCCATTAGACTCCTGATATGGGAGAGAGGAGCATTCGCCATCGTGAGGGGCGATGGCCAGAACATTTCTATATTATCCCTTTTTTTTTTTTTTTTTTTTTTTTTTTGTCTTCGCTGTTCTTAAACCCAAGGGACTTTTTCTTCCACATCTGGACTCATGTTTGTTTTCCATGAGTCCTAAATTGATTTTCCAGTCTCTGAATTAAGATGGAGAGGAAATGAAAAGCCTCACCCCACCCGGTCCACAGGCCCTCAGATACTGTGGGTCAAGTGCTTGGAGGAGACTGGAGGTCCTCTTGTTTGACCACACATGTGCCACGAGGTCAGACGCAGGTGGCTCAGCGCTCGCCATTTCCATATGTTGGGCATTATAACTTGCCTTTATCATATCCCAGGAATTCTAAGATAGAAGGGGTTAATCTGAAAGACCATTTGTCTCTTTTCTAAGTAGGAAATTGCTCAAAATTAGCATTTCACAAAAAAACATAAAAATTGGAAAAGAGTTCTGATAATGTGGAAGAACTGGCTACAAGTCCTGCGCACGGACCAGTGATCGCCGGGGTCCATCCTCCAATATCTGCTGAAAACCTGGAGGACAAATCATCTATAAAAGGGGCAGATCTAAAGGATTCCAGTATTGGGGTTTTATCCAGTGCAGTCCGTCTTCCTTTGCTCCATTCCTTCATGTTTGCTGCAGTGCAGGGGTCTTTGAGCATGCTGGGAGTTGTAGTTTTGCAAGTTGTGGTTCGCAGCAGCAGTCACTTTGGTCATTTTAACCCCTTCTCGTACACACCCCCCCCCCCCCCATCATCCTCCGCCCCCGTCCTCTCCCCCTCTCATTCTGGTTTGAATAGACGCTTGTGCAGACTTCAATAAGTGGCTGATAGCTGAGAGTAACAGCTTGTACTAGAGCTTTCCTGTGTTTCTGTCCACAGACGGTTTCCAATGCTGCTGGTCAAGGAGTGACTATCACCGGGAACACGACCTTCAACAACTGGAACTGGGCGAACGCCGTCATCTTCGCAGCCACAGTCATCACTACGATCGGTGAGTGGGGGATACCGGGGCCGACAGAGGCTTATGGGAAATATCTGGGGGCACCAAGGCTACGGCTGGTCATCATCATATATCCACCATTCTGGGCAAGAAGGTCCTGTGATCACCCATCATAGGACAATATGGCATTTTTGGCCCCTGGTGATCACGATCAGGGGAAGATGACCCCCTTCGTTGATGTATTGATTTGGATTTTTCCACTTTTTCTCTTCCAGGTTATGGTAATATAGCGCCAAAGACGTCAGCCGGGCGCCTCTTCTGTATCTTCTATGGATTATTTGGGGTGCCGCTCTGCCTGACCTGGATCAGCGCCTTAGGGAAGTTCTTTGCAGGACGAGCAAAAAGATTGGGCCAATTTCTCACCAGAAGAGGAGTCACCCTGGTAAGAGATCCTGGGTTTGGCTACTGGTGGCTCAGTGCTTTATTTCTTAAAGTGGTGGAATTTACTGAATCCTCTCATAGTAAGATAGAAGGAAGCGACACATTATCTGCAGCAGGCAACGTGGAAGTATGCTCACATTAATTACTGAGTTACCTCCTGTATTATACTCCAGAGCTGCACTCACTATTCTGCTGCTGCAGTCACTGTGTATATACATTACATTACTGATCCTGAGTTACCTCCTGTATTATACTCCAGAGCTGCACTCACTATTCTGCTGCTGCAGTCACTGTGTACATACATTACATTACTGATCCTGAGTTACCTCCTGTATTATACTCCAGAGCTGCACTCACTATTCTGCTGGTGCAGTCACTGTGTACATACATTACATTACTGATCCTGAGTTACCTCCTGTATTATACTCCAGAGCTGCACTCACTATTCTGCTGCTGCAGTCACTGTGTACATACATTACATTACTGATCCTGAGTTACCTCCTGTATTATACTCCAGAGCTGCACTCACTATTCTGCTGCTGCAGTCACTGTGTACATACATTACATTACTGATCCTGAGTTACCTCCTGTATTATACTCCAGAGCTGCACTCACTATTCTGCTGGTGCAGTCACTGTGTACATACATTACATTACTGATCCTGAGTTACCTCCTGTATTATACTCCAGAGCTGCACTCACTATTCTGCTGGTGCAGTCACTGTGTACATACATTACATTACTGATCCTGAGTTACCTCCTATATTATACTCCAGAGCTGCACTCACTATTCTGCTGCTGCAGTCACTGTGTACATACATTACTGATCCTGAGTTACCTCCTGTATTATACTCCAGAGCTGCACTCACTATTCTGCTGCTGCAGTCACTGTGTACATACATTACTGATCCTGAGTTACCTCCTGTATTATACTCCAGAGCTGCACTCACTATTCTGCTGCTGCAGTCACTGTGTACATACATTACTGATTCTGAGTTACCTCCTGTATTATACTCCAGAGCTGCACTCACTATTCTGCTGCTGCAGTCACTGTGTACATACATTACATTACTGATCCTGAGTTACCTCCTGTATTATACTCCAGAGCTGCACTCACTATTCTGCTGGTGCAGTCACTGTGTACATACATTACATTACTGATCCTGAGTTACCTCCTGTATTATACTCCAGAGCTGCACTCACTATTCTGCTGGTGCAGTCACTGTGTACATACATTACTGATTCTGAGTTACCTCCTGTATTATACTCCAGAGCTGCACTCACTATTCTGCTGCTGCAGTCACTGTGTACATACATTACATTACTGATTCTGAGTTACCTCCTGTATTATACTCCAGAGCTGCACTCACTATTCTGCTGGTGCAGTGACTGTGTACATACATTACATTACTGATCCTGAGTTACCTCCTGTATTATACTCCAGAGCTGCACTCACTATTCTGCTGGTGCAGTCACTGTGTACATACATTACATTACTGATCCTGAGTTACCTTCTGTATTATACTGCAGAGCTGCACTCACTATTTTACTACTTGATATTAAACATTTATCAAGCTGGTGGAAAGGCACCCAATGTGTTCTGTGCTCATATAATGCAGTGGGGCAGTTAGTTTTCCCTATTTCAGACCACTGTGGAAAGACATTAGACAAGCAGACAATGATGGGAGATTTTGGCTCTTAATCCTGCAGAATAGTGAATGCAGCTCTGGAGTACAGTGGCAGAATTTAATAGAACTTCAGAATGGTTACATGCTATTTTTATAAGATGGTGACTAGTTTTGGTGCCGTCAGTGACTGTTGCGGTTTGGTGTGTGGCTTCTTGCAGCACGTGCTGTCGATATTGTGACTCTGTTCTTGGGTGAATGTATATTGGTGTCAGTAGGACTTGCTGATTGCGGCTTTTTTGTTTGCTGTCTGTGCAGGAACTTTTTTTTAAAGCAGCTGATCCTGCAGAAAATGTCTAAGCATTGTCCGGTCGTTACTACAAGGTCGTTGCTGACATGTTATATAGGGGACGGTAAACTGGGTTACAGTGGTCCCTCGGCCTCTTGCAGTCACTATGTGCAGACCCCAATCATCTGCTTCAGTTTCTTCCACAAGGTTGACTTTTACTAATATGAAGATTTAACTTGTAATATCTCCATTTTATTTCCTTGCAGAGAAAAGCTCAGATCACCTGCACGGCCATCTTCATCTTATGGGGCGTCGTGGTCCACCTCGTCATACCTCCATTAATCTTCATGAGAACGGAAGGGTGGGACTACATCGAGGGTCTCTACTTCTCTTTCATCACCATCACCACCATTGGCTTTGGAGACTATGTAGCAGGTATGTACTATGTGAATTCCAGAATATTCAAGCTAGAAGGATTGCATGGCCCCCCGCAGGCTATAGAGGGTGTATATTTTTAGATATAGAGTTAGATGTATATTTTTATCCACCACAACCAATAAGTGCACTCTTACCCAAGTGGGGTCACTACTCATCCATGCAAACAAAATACTATGCAATATATTGATCAGCCTTCTTTGAGGGTCTTTTTTTTTTTTTTCTCACCACACCCTTAAGCTTTGCGAAGGAAGAGTTAAAGGTCTGCAGGGAGGACTTCCAGTATTGATTTTTCCTCTTGGAAAAAATAAATTTTTATATATATGTTTAATATTATATTATATTTAATATTATATATACTGTATTATTAATATATTATTTATATATATATATATATATATATATATATAATATATTTATTATTTTATATAATATAAATTAATATAATATTTGATGATCCTGTTACCCCTAACTGACTAGAATTGGCACTTTATCGCCCTTCCAGTAATCTCTGAATAAATTTCCACCTTTTTAACGATCCTCATGGGCGGAGACTCTGGCTCTGCACTTTTGACCTGTAACAGTTCACAGGGTGATACAATGTTTCATTTTATAACTGTGACCTTTTAGAGAAGGGGCTGATGAAGGAGATGTTCACACCATGAGCCTCCTGAAGGCTTTGGGATGATGGGGCTCATGGGTAGAGATGATTCTGATGAGGCGGTGGCATCGGCTGGGACTGGGGACATTTTTCTGCCATTTTACTGGTAGAGTATGCAAATTACGTAATGCTTCATACTATATCCTAAACTTTTATTTTATTTTATTTTTTGTTTTCAATCAGGTGTGAATCCAAAGGTGACATATGGTGCCCTCTACAGATATTTTGTGGAGATCTGGATCTACCTTGGCTTGGCCTGGCTGTCCTTGTTTGTGAACTGGAAGGTCAGCATGTTTGTGGAGGTCCACAAAGCTATCAAAAAGAGACGTAAAAGAAGGAAAGGGTCCTTCGAAAGTGACCCACGAGTTAAAAGGGACAAACCGATATCAATGGCGAATTCGAAGGACGCTAACATTCTAAGTTTCCTATGTAAAAAGGAGGAAACTTATAACGATCTGATTAAACAGATTGGCAAAAATGGTTTAAAGACTGGTGGGGAAAGAATCCTGAACGGTGAACTTCCCGGAAATGTCCCGAATAAAGGCAAGGATATGATGGTGGTCTACACGAAGCGCAATGGATTTGGCTACGATGCTGTAACATTTTCTAACGGTCTTCAAAAAGAGAACGGAGTAAAGCCCCTCCAGGACAAAGAGGCCACCATTTTTATCAACCAGTTAGATCGGATCAGCGAAGAGGAAGGAGAACCTTGGGAGTCAAAGGATTATAAACCCTTGATATTTCAGAACAACATAAATTTTGTCAACGAAGAAGAGGAGGAAGACGAAGGTGATGACTCTGAAGATGAAGAAAAGTCTAAATCTTCTATAGAGGAAAATATCGAGGACCCGGAGACTCCTACGAGCCTGGATACATTTACGTGTCTGGACGAGACCTCGTTTTCCAGTAATGACATTGAGGTTTCCGTTCCATACGAACAACTTCTGAATGAGTACAATAAAATAAATAATAAGGGGGATACGTGACCCCACCACTGAGCAGACTGGTTGTTCTTGGACTGGTGCTCGATGGAGAAAATAATAATCTAAGAATGTTTTTTGTTTTATTTTTGGGACCAGTAGTTGGACTTCTCTCTGGTTGATCAGACGTTTTCTCCAGATTGGATCAAAAACCTGTAGACGTTTCCATTGGCGAGTCCAAGCAGAAGCTGATGGTTTCTTGCCTGTTGCCTTATTCTTGCACTGGACTTAACTCAACAACGGTGAGTTGTCTTCTCCGAAGATCTTGGTTGGGCAAATCCAACCAGAAATGGTGCACGTCAGACTCCGAATTTCTCCTGCCTTCTGTGTCCATTTTATTTCCTCCATGAAGATACTTGAATTTAACAGATCTGTGGACTTCTTGTATATATGTACATTGTTTGTTTTCCAGTCACGCGGTCTCATAATATATTGGCGTATACCGTATTTACGTACGGAGACGTCTATGTGGAAAAAATAATGGACCACTTTTATTTATTTGCTAAGACCTGGTCACAGAGTTTAGAGTATTGTATGCTCCTAAAACGATTTGTATCCATAATTCGAATGTGGCCCCAACTAGTGTGGACCTTCGTTTTCACATAATTGGGGGGGGGGGGGGGGTTAAGGAAAAGTTATTCAAAAGTTTTTTTTTTTTTTTTTTTTTTTTTTTGTTCCATATTTTTAGGTTGAGGAACCGAAAGTACAAGTAGTTTTTTTTTTTTTATGTTCATTAACCCAAACACAAAATGTCCCCTTCACTTGACCCAAAACGATTTTTGAAGAGTCTCCGTAAACAGCCGGAATATTGAGTACTGGACCTGCTATGTTTCCGGAATGTCCCAACGTCTGGTTGATGGACTATTTTTGTGTTTTTTGTGTCCTGCGCAGTTGGTACTGGATCTTAAACTTGAAGCTTCCATCGCTGCAGCCGCATGAATATCTTTCTAAGTGTAATTTACTCCCCGTAGGATCACTTGTGGGGGCCCTTTAAGTATTTGGTCTTCATTTGACATTCCAGTTGGGGGAAAAAAAATGGTAGAATTTCTTCCTTTTGAAGATTGATGGTCATTAATGGCAGAACCATAGAGCCTGGGGGAAAACCCAGAAAGACACAAGGATGTAAGGTCCTCTGTGAGCTACAGATCTTCTTGGTAGAACCTAGGTGCACTGCCTCAGTATTTAAAGGGGTTGGCCATGTTTTTTAAAAACTTGGGTAACCAGATTTGTGATTAAAAAAAAAATCAACCAAAAACCCTAGAAGTCCCGTGCTGCTCCAGCGCTAATGCACCAGAGATCCCGATCACTCTTTATTAGATCTGTGCCGCTGTTGGATACAACGTGTGCTGGTTTCAGCCAATCTTTGGCCTCGTAAGCCTATGTCACACCCGCGAACATCACTGATCAGGCCGGACCTTGGCTGCCGGAAGGTCGTGTAAGACCGGCAGGGAGCACTGGTGCTGGAAAGGCCGGGAATTTTACCAGCATTTGTGAAATTTTAAAAAAAAAAAAAAGAAAGCCTTTTAAAGAGGTTGTATCCTCTGTCTCCAGCAGCGCACCACATCTGTGTCCCAGCTTTCTGCTGCCCCCGGGATGGTTGATGGGCTCCTGATGGACCCTTAGGACCAGTGACTTGTTTGAGCCATTATTCTGAAATGTGCGCTCTGATGCCGGCAGAGGCAACTGTACCACCGCAGCATAGACGTAGAGCAAGGGCTGGCCGCTGGCTCCTAGGGGGCTGGTCCTCTTCGGGGAGGGGGATGGCCACTGCCAGCGATCCTGACCGCCCCGGAGCAGCGCTGCCTGTTAATCTTCTCATCCCTGACACTCCAGAGGTGGCCGGTAATCTTGGTTTTTAAAATAGAGCAAAGTTTTATCATAATTTTTACAAGCTTGTTGCAATTTTAACCATTTAAGAAGAGGAGACCACCCCTTTATCTTTTGGCAGAGGCGTTGATCAGTAAAGTTAATGACTTTTTTTTTATTCCATATGTGCCTTGGAGTCTTCGGACTCGCCTTGTGCCCTTCTCTCTGCCCCCTCCTCTAATCCTGGTCGCTGTTACAGTACAGTCTCTACATTGTCGCCGTGGTGGTCTTTATACCCCACGTCAGCCGTCTGTTACATAGGACTGTGCAGATTTCTTTGTGTGATTTGATTGACGCCTGTCATTGTTTTGCTCCCCTTTGTCTTCTGATGCCATGTGACGGTCGCTTCGTGTGATTTTCGGTATTTCTCCTTCATATAGAGAAGGTTCTGTATATAGAATCCCTTTAATTCATGAACAACCTGCTGCTAGTGGCTCCTCCCCCCGGACTTTCCCCCTTCTTTTTGTATATTTATTGTATTTGGACCTAATCACTGTGTGACAAGATTGGGTAACTGTGAAGTGTCGCATCGTTCAGGGACTATAGACTCCATATTGCAGGTACGCGGGCGAGGTCTCCGCTCTTCACTTTAGCGCCACATTTTATCAGTCCCCTGGTTACAGTGCATCATCTCCATAGTTTAAGGATGCACGCCATCTTGTAATGTGACCATTTTTTGGAACGGTTGGTGTTTGTACTGTAGATTTAGAGACCGGACGATCCCTCCTGATCAGGAACCTTCCCTGGTTAGATGTTGCACATTGTCACGGCTGCTCAGCTCTGTTATATGGGGCACATGGAGTGGATTTGGAAAGCTCTTGTTTTGTGATACTAACTTTGGTTGACCCCCAGTTTTGTGATTTTCGCTGGGGGTGTTCAGACCTGATAATAATAAGTGACATTTTTCGTGTGATCAAACAACCAGAACGTATTTTGCAGGAGGCAACTGGCACTGATCACTTAATAGATGACGAATTATTGCTGTAGATGTTGTTCTTCATACACTCCACCATGAGATTCCACCTTTGTAAGAGCTGAGGCTTCTCTAATGAACCAGGACCTCGGTGCACTAACGGGACCAGACCGAAGCCTCGGTCCAATGTGAGCGGTGATATTGGGCTGATCACTGGTGGTCCCGGGGGGGCAGCATCCGAGGACGTCATTGCCTGGTCCCTCCTTTCTGTGTTGAGAAATAACAAATGTTTATCTGTGATCAAAAGTTTTGCAAACTGTAAAAGTTTAGCCAAAAAGGAAAATAATCTTGCAATTTTCTCTCTCCTCTGGGGCTTTGTTCAGATTTGTACTTTGTCGTTGGGGTTTATAGCAGTTTCTTTATCAGCAGTGACCGCATTACAACAACTGATAACCTGTATTCACCATTCACAATAGGGGATGTCACAGCTCACCTCCTCCCCTTCCTGTACAATGACTGATAACACCTCTATATACAGTAGATAACACAGGATCCACCATTCACAGTAGGTGATGTCACAGCTCGCCTCCTCTCCCTCCTGTTCAATGACTCATGACCTGTATTCACCATTCACAGTAGGTAATATGACAGCTCACCTTCTCTTGTACAATGACTGATAACACCTCTATATACAGTAGATAACACAAGATCCACCATTCACAATAGGGGATGTCACAGCTCACCTCCTCCCCTTCCTGTACAATGACTGATAACACCTCTATATACAGTAGATAACACAAGATCCACCATTCACAGTAGGTGATGTCACAGCTCACCTTCTCCTTAACTTCCAATGACCATTTGCACATGCTCATTAGATGCTTCTTCAATATAAAATATAGGGTCAGAGTTTGTCTAATGTAAAAGTGTTTCCTGAAACAACCAGGAATGAGTCTAAATAAAGCTCCAGCATAAAAATTGCAAGATTTCTAATTTTTTTTTTTTTTTTTTAATTCACACTGTGATATTGGAAAGAATAAAACAAAACAAAAAAACAAAACCGTTTTTTAAACACTCATTTTCTGGGGACATATTTGCTAGAACATTTTTGCTTCTTCCAGATCCCCGAGAGCAATGTCTTCCAGTCTTAGTCTTCCTTTCTCTAGTCCTTGAACGTCTTGTGTCCTTTGTGTCCTGGACTCACTGTATGTAACTTCCTGCTACTTTTTATGTAAAATATTTGTAATTTATTTTAATATTTTTCAATAAAAAAATTGACATTGAAATGTTTTGATGTTTTTTATTTGATCATTAACCCGTGATTTGTGAGTGCTCGTGATTAAAGGAATCCAATAGTAACGTTGCCCATTCAGTTCAGGGTTTGGGCGTTTCGCATCGAGTGCGCTCCATCAGGTCCACACATACTTTCTGCCGTAGAACTACTTCTTTAAATAGCCCTCCATAGGTCAGTATAACAATGTGCAAGAAATCATTGAACATCACAATTCTTAGATCAAGGCAATTAATTTACAATAATATAAAAAGCCCATGGCTCCGACACGAGATAATTCACTCACCTGAACAAGGAGGCGATCACCAGAATACTGTTACATTGTGGAGCTTAAGATTTAGATGCCCAAGGTCTGTTAGGTTTTAATATAAAAATAACGAAACATAATGTCTAACTCCTAAAATTAGATAAAATAAAAGACCCAAATCTAAGAATGACCAAGTGCTCGTATGAACATTTCTTAACAGGATCCATCTGTCTGATCCTCTCAGTGCACATTTGTGGACGTGAATAATCACAAGAACTAAAGGAGATGTCTGCGGCTGTCAGGAGGTTTGGGTCGGTTTCACTGCATCTGGCCCAGGATGTCTTCTTATCACTGAAACTATGAATTCTGAATTTTATCTGCAAATTGTAGAGGAAAATGTCAGGACGTCGGTCAGTGAAACTCGAGATCAATGTCTGGGTGGGTATAGGGGGAAAAAAAAAAGCCGTGGGTGTTAGTGGAGCAGGCAGGTGAGGTATGAGGGAGACCGTCAGCAGAGGTGCAGGAGACCGAAGGCAGAGAAGGGACTGGGAGCAAATAACCGAGGTGCTGGAAGCTGCAGGCAGAGAAGGAACTGGGAGCAAATAACCGAGGTACTGGAAGCCACAGGCAGAGAAGGGACTGGGAGCAAATAACCGAGGTACTGGAAGCCACAGGCAGAGAAGGAACTGGGAGCAAATAACCGAGGTACTGGAAGCCGCAGGCAGAGAAGGGACTGGAAACAACAGAGGTACTGGAAGCCACAGGCAGATGGGAGGCTGAGAGCAAATAACCGAGGTACTGGAAGCCGCAGGCAGAGAAGGGACTGGAAACAACAGAGGTACTGGAAGCCGCAGGCAGAGAAGGGACTGGAAACAACAGAGGTACTGGAAGCCACAGGCAGATGGGAGGCTGAGAGCAAATAACCGAGGTACTGGAAACAAATAACCGAGGTGCTGGAAACAAATAACCGAGGTGCTGGAAACAAATAACCGAGGTGCTGGAGGCCACAGAAAAGAGAATGGGAGCAAATAACCGAGGTACAGGGAAGCCGCAGGCAGACAAGGAACTGGGAACAAATACAGTTAGGTCCAGAAATCTTTGGACAGTGACACAATTTCCGCGAGTTGGGCTCTGCATGCCACCACATTGGATTTGAAATGAAACCTCTACAACAGAATTCAAGTGCAGATTGTAACGTTTAATTTGAAGGTTTGAACAAAAATATCTGATAGAAATTGTAGGAATTGTCACATTTCTTTACAAACACTCCACATTTTAGGAGGTCAAAAGTAATTGGACAAATAAACCAAACCCAAACAAAATATTTTTATTTTCAATATTTTTTGTTGCGAATCCTTTGGAGGCAATCACTGCCTTAAGTCTGGAACCCATGGACATCACCAAACGCTGGGTTTCCTCCTTCTTAATGCTTTGCCAGGCCTTTACAGCCGCAGCCTTCAGGTCTTGCTTGTTTGTGGGTCTTTCCGTCTTAAGTCTGGATTTGAGCAAGTGAAATGCATGCTCAATTGGGTTAAGATCTGGTGATTGACTTGGCCATTGCAGAATGTTCCACTTTTTTGCACTCATGAACTCCTGGGTAGCTTTGGCTGTATGCTTGGGGTCATTGTCCATCTGTACTATGAAGCGCCGTCCGATCAACTTTGCGGCATTTGGCTGAATCTGGGCTGAAAGTATATCCCGGTACACTTCAGAATTCATCCGGCTACTCTTGTCTGCTGTTATGTCATCAATAAACACAAGTGACCCAGTGCCATTGAAAGCCAGGCATGCCCATGCCATCACATTGCCTCCACCATGTTTTACAGAGGATGTGGTGTGCCTTGGATCATGTGCCGTTCCCTTTCTTCTCCACACTTTTTTCTTCCCATCATTCTGGTACAGGTTGATCTTGGTCTCATCTGTCCATAGAATACTTTTCCAGAACTGAGCTGGCTTCATGAGGTGTTTTTCAGCAAATGTAACTCTGGCCTGTCTATTTTTGGAATTGATGAATGGTTTGCATCTAGATGTGAACCCTTTGTATTTACTTTCATGGAGTCTTCTCTTTACTGTTGACTTAGAGACAGATACACCTACTTCACTGAGAGTGTTCTGGACTTCAGTTGATGTTGTGAACGGGTTCTTCTTCACCAAAGAAAGTATGCGGCGATCATCCACCACTGTTGTCATCCGTGGACGCCCAGGCCTTTTTGAGTTCCCAAGCTCACCAGTCAATTCCTCTTTTCTCAGAATGTACCCGACTGTTGATTTTGCTACTCCAAGCATGTCTGCTATCTCTCTGATGGATTTTTTCTTTTTTTTTCAGCCTCAGGATGTTCTGCTTTACCTCAATTGAGAGTTCCTTAGACCGCATGTTGTCTGGTCACAGCAACAGCTTCCAAATGCAAAACCACACACCTGTACTCAACCCCAGACCTTTTAACTACTTCATTGATTACAGGTTAACGAGGGAGACGCCTTCAGAGTTAATTGCAGCCCTTACAGCTGGGAGTGTGCACTTTCAGCCCATATTATATATATAATTGTATTTCTGAACATGTTTTTGTAAACAGCTAAAATAGCAAAACTTGTGTCACTGTCCAAATATTTCTGGCCCTGACTGTAACAGAGGTACTGGAGGCCACAGGCAGATGGGAAGCTGGGAACAAATAACCAAGGTGCTGGAAGCCACAGGCAGAAAAGGGACTGGGAACAAATAACCAAGGTACTGGAAGCCACAGGCAGAGAAGGGACTGGGAACAAATAACAGAGGTACTGGAAGTCACAGACAGGAGAATGGGTGCAAATAACCCAGGTACTGGGAGCTGCAGACAGAAGAGGTCCTGAAGAGTCCAAAAAGGTAACAGTGGGTCTGGAGACCACAGACAGGTAACAGAGGTACTGGAAGCCATAGGGAGTAATAAATTGTAGTAATCGGTCGTACAATCACCTCCCTCACTATAGGCTGATAACTGAGAGCAATAGATTGTATGATGGGTGTAATCTTCCGTTTCGGTCTCCCCCGGGCTTCACCTTCTCCCTATAAATGTGACCTACATATTTCTGAAAGTTGAATATTCTCCAAATCCCGGCAGCTCAACAAAGAAAGCCGTATAAAGTCCGGCCCGATGGACAGGAATTCATCCCCCGGGTCCGTGGCCGCCCGCCAGGATTCTTACCTTGTAGTTACATAACTTGCGGGTAACCTGCACCCACGGCAGGGCATAGAGGGGGCATACCACACATAACTCTGCCCTGTCCTGCGCGCTGCGGACCATGGAGCGCACAATTTACATGAATGCAGCTCGTCCCAACATCCAGAGACCTCGATGTGTGCGACGTTCTGCTGCACCATGGGGCCAATACATTATTGCATCTGTTACATTTTTTTTTGTCTAAATTTGTTTTTGGTTTTGTTTTTGTTTTTTTTTGTTTTACAATTTAATTCTTATTCTGAAGATAATTTTTTTTTTTTTTTCCATGTCAATCTGGTTTTTTTTTCTGTTTGCAGTGTAGGGCGTTCTTTGTCATTGTGATGTTTGAGGACGACCCGTTATTTACGACGTTTTAAAAAAAAAAAAAAAAAAAAGCACAATTAATTTCAGCACAAAAGTAATCCAGAAAAATATCTGGAATTATTAGTGTGGTGTGCAATGTTTTATTCAATCATTCGACTTTTTTCTTCCAAAAAATTACAAAACTCCCCCCTAAACTTAAAGTAAAGCGCATATGTGATATTGTGCAAAATTCTTCAACCCATGGTCACCAAGTGTAAGAATCTGGAAAAAAAAATAAAATCAAGAACGGCAAAGGAGGATCCGGATCTTCTTACTTTTCTTCATCATTTTCTCCGCCTCGCGTCAATGAATCAATAATCGTAATGGTTTATAGTCTCCTGAGGATTTAATATAGCACAAATAATCCACCGTAAACACCCGATGCTGGACTGACAGCAAGCAGAGATCTAGTGAAAGAGGCAATGACTGATATGGCAAATATCTGAGAACAGCCTCAATCTGCAGGATCCAGGCACAGAATAACACACTCTATATTACTGACACATTCTCCACCGTTACTGACACATTCCTTCTATGCAAGAGCAAATAAAATGTGAAAAAAATCAATTATCTACAAGATATTCTGGGTGAGTCTCATACCAAGAAATGAAAGAAACGTCTGTTCCTTCCAGCACTCCGGAAAATCTCCACTGCCGAAGAAGAAACATTAACTATTCACAGAGAAACCACATACAGAGATAAAATCCTCACTATATACAAACTGAACAAAGGGAGCTGAAAAATAAAACACAGAAAGTGCAACAATCTACCATAATACTGCCCCTATGTACAAGAACATAACTACTATAATACTGCCCCTATGTAAAAGAATATAACTACTATAATACTGCCCCTATGTACAGGAACATAACTACTATAATACTGCCCCTATTTAAGTTCAGAACATGGTTACCCTTTTACTTGTCACTGTATATATTATACACAATCGTAAGTCTAATATTACAATGCAGTAAGTGAGAGAATTATTTCGTTATTAAAATAAATAATTAAAAAAAAAGTGTGAGGCCCCCCTATTTTTGATAACCAGCAAAAGTAAAGCAGACAGTTGGGGGCCAGTATTATAAGCCTGGGAAGGTTTATGGTTATTGGGCCCTTGCTGGGTTAATAATCAAAATTTCCGTATAAATATCACCATTAAATTTTAATAAATATCAAAAATACCTTCAGATAAAAAATTCGTTAGAATTAAATAAATAAAGGGAATGATGGTGCAAATAGCATTAAAATTATTATTTTTATTCAACAATTAAAATAAATATTTTACAGATCCATATAAATATTAGGCAGGAAAAAATGTCCCATAAATTATAGCAGCGGTTTTACTGGGAAAATAAAGTGCATAATGCCAAGATCACTTAAAAAGTCAATCCCTAATATATGACAAAGTGCACAGTGCAAAACTATCTAAATCCTATGTCATATATAAATAAGGTTATGGTATAATGATCCTATGTAAAAAAAAATTTAACAATTATTTAATTTGCAAGGAAAATGATACCTTAAGTGATCTGTAAAAGCTCCAAAGTGTACCGCAAAGCCCCGACACGTGTTTCAGCGATCCTTTCCTCAGGGGGTGCATATCATAGCACCCCCTGAGGAAAGGATCGCTGAAACACGTGTCGGGGCTTTGCGGTACACTTTGGAGCTTTTACAGATCACTTAAGGTATCATTTTCCTTGCAAATTAAATAATTGTTAATTTTTTTTTACATAGGATCATTATACCATAACCTTATTTATATATGACATAGGATTTAGATACAATTTTGCACTGTGCACTTTGTCATATATTAGGGATTGACTTTTTAAGTGATCTTGGCATTATGCACTTTATTTTCCCAGTAAAACCGCTGCTATAATTTATGGGACATTTTTTCCTGCCTAATATTTATATGGATCTGTAAAATATTTATTTTAATTGTTGAATAAAAATAATAATTTTAATGCTATTTGCACCATCATTCCCTTTATTTATTTAATTCTAACGAATTTTTTATCTGAAGGTATTTTTGATATTTAATAATGGGGGGTGTCTGATAGTAGCCTCTCTATTACTAATCCCTGGAGTTAATGCCGGCTGTCAATTTACAGCTGACATCAATGACAAAAGTATAAGCCCAATTGCCACCGCACCAGGGCAACTGGGAAGAGCTCCAGAATTGGAGCATCTAATGGATGCACCACCTCTGGGGTGGCTGTGGGCTGATATTTTTAGTCTGGGAAGGGCCAAATAACTACAGACTTTCCCATCCTGATAATACCAGCCTCCATCTGTCTGCTTTACCTTAGCTGCAGAGCCCATTCAGTTTTTTAATGATTTATTTAAATAATGAAAAAAAAAGCAACTTGGGCTCCCCTTAATTTTTGATAACCAGCCAAGGTAAGGCAGACAGCTGAGGCTTTTTTTTTTTTTACCTGCACTTTTTTTTTTAAATGTATTCCTTATCTACATTTATTTGCAAGGCAGCAGCCCCGTAGCACTTACTACGACCATTTTTCAGCCATTTGACAACACACAAGTTTGGGTTTCCAATTACTTAAATGGGGTTCGGCATCCGGGTTCAAGTTCGGGTCCCGAACCAAACTTTAAAAAAAAAAAAAAAAAAAAGTCCAGCCGAACCCAACAAACCCGAACATCCATGGGTCTGTTCATCTCCAATTGTGACTCACCACAGACTATATACAAATAGAGGAGCTGGCCGCAGTCCGGCAGACGTGTGCGGTAGCGTTCTCAGGACGACAGCTGGATGCAGGGCAGAGGTTACAGTGAATGTGAAGAAACTGAGCGCAGCTTCTGTGCAGTAAGTGCTGGGCCATTATGTGCTTGACCTCATGAAGTACCGTATTTGCTTGAACAATAGATGGATAATTTTAGACGCCTGTCAGGGTGAAGCAAATAAACGTGCAGAAGCAACCAAGTGAACACAAGGGTTAAATTGTGAAGCCTAATGTATCAGTATCTCATGACTGCATATGCATGCCATCCACAGTTACTGTCCTTGTGCTGGATCCTGTTAGCAAATTCATTGGAATCACTCTAGAAAAATCAGGACCGAGAGGCTTATGCAAACTGCATTACCAGGGGCTTCACGAGGAGTAATGCTCATGATTGGTCTTTCACGAGGAGTAATGCTCATGATTGGTCTTTCACGAGGAGTAATGCTCATGATTGGTCTTTCACGAGGAGAAATGCTCATGATTGGTCTTTCACGAGGAGTAATGCTCATGATTGGTCTTTCACGAGGAGTAATGCTCATGATTGGTCTTTCACGAGGAGTAATGCTCATGATTGGTCTTTTACAAGGAGTAATGCTCATGATGGGTCTTTCACGAGGAGTAATGCTCATGATGGGTCTTTCACGAGGAGAAATGCTCATGATTGGTCTTTCACGAGGAGTAATGCTCATGATTGGTCTTTCACGAGGAGTAATGCTCATGATAGGTCTTTCACGAGGAGTAATGCTCATGATTAGTCTTTTACAAGGAGTAATGCTCATGATGGGTCTTTCACGAGGAGTAATGCTCATGATTGGTCTTTCACGAGGAGTAATGCTCATGATTGGTCTTTTACAAGGAGTAATGCTCATGATGGGTCTTTCACGAGGAGTAATCCTCATGATGGGTCTTTCACGAGGAGTAATGCTCATGATTGGTCTTTCACGAGGAGAAATGCTCATGATTGGTCTTTCACGAGGAGTAATGCTCATGATTGGTCTTTCACGAGGAGTAATGCTCATGATTGGTCTTTCACGAGGAGTAATGCTCATGATAGGTCTTTCACGAGGAGTAATGCTCATGATTGGTCTTTTACAAGGAGTAATGCTCATGATGGGTCTTTCACGAGGAGTAATGCTCATGATGGGTCTTTCACGAGGAGAAATGCTCATGATGGGTCTTTCACGAGGAGAAATGCTCATGATTGGTCTTTTACAAGGAGTAATGCTCATGATGGGTCTTTCACGAGGAGTAATGCTCATGATTGGTCTTTCACGAGGAGTAATGCTCATGATAGGTCTTTCACGAGGAGTAATGCTCATGATTGGTCTTTTACAAGGAGTAATGCTCATGATGGGTCTTTCACGAGGAGTAATGCTCATGATGGGTCTTTCACGAGGAGTAATGCTCATGATTGGTCTTTTACGAGGAGTAATGCTTATGATTGGTCTTTCACGAGGAGTAATGCTCATGATGGGTCTTTCACGAGGAGTAATGCTCATGATGGGTCTTTCACGAGGAGTAATGCTCATGATTGGTCTTTTACGAGGAGTAATGCTCATGATGGGTCTTTCACGAGGAGTAATGCTCATGATTGGTCTTTCACGAGGAGTAATGCTCATGATGGGTCTTTTACGAGGAGTAATGCTCATGATTGGTCTTTCACGAGGAGTAATGCTCATGATTGGTCTTTTACAAGGAGTAATGCTCATGATTGGTCTTTCACGAGGAGTAATGCTCATGATGGGTCTTTTACAAGGAGTAATGCTCATGATTGGTCTTTTACGAGGAGTAATGCTCATGATTGGTCTTTCACGAGGAGTAATGCTCATGATTGGTCTTTCACGAGGAGTAATGCTCATGATTGGTCTTTCACGAGGAGTAATGCTCATGATGGGTCTTTCACGAGGAGTAATGCTCATGATTGGTCTTTCACGAGGAGTAATGCTCATGATTGGTCTTTTACGAGGAGTAATGCTCATGATGGGTCTTTCACGAGGAGTAATGCTCATGATTGGTCTTTTACGAGGAGTAATGCTCATGATGGGTCTTTCACGAGAAGTAATGCTCATGATTGGTCTTTCACGAGGAGTAATGCTCATGATTGGTCTTTTACAAGGAGTAATGCTCATGATCATAGTATCATAGTATCATAGTTTTTAAGGTTGAAGGGAGACTCTAAGTCCATCTAGTTCAACCCATAGCCTAACATGTTGATCCAGAGGAAGGCAAAAAAAAAACAATGTGGCAAACAAGTTCCAATGGGGAAAAAATTTCCTTCCTGACTCCACATCTGGCAATCAGACTAGTTCCCTGGATCAATACCCTGTCATAAAATTTAATATACATAACTGGTAATATTAAATTTTTCAAGAAAGGCGTCCAGGCTCTGCTTAAATGTTAGTAGTGAATCACTCATTACAACATCATGCGGCAGAGAGTTCCATAGTCTCACTGCTCGTACAGTAAAGAATCCTCGTCTGTGATTATGATTAAACCTTCTTTCCTCAAGACGTAGCGGATGCCCCCGTGTTCCAGTCGCAGGCCTAGGTGTAAAAAGATCTTTGGAAAGGTCTCTGTACTGTCCCCTCATATATTTATACATTGTGATTAAACCCCCCTAAGCCTTCGTTTTTCCTGTCTTGGTATTGCAGCCCACCCATTCCTCTAATAATCTTGGTCGCTCTTCTCTGCACCCTCTCCAGTTCAGCTATGTCCTTCTTATATATCGGTGAGCAGAATTGTACACAGTATATAAGTGCGGTCGCACTAGTGACTTGTACAGAGGTAGAACTATATTTTTTTCATGAACACTTCTACCTCTTTTAATACATCCCATTATTTTATTAGCCCTGGCAGCAGCTGCCTGACACTGTCCACTAAAGTGAAGTTTACCATCCACCCATACACCCAAGTCTTTTTCTGTGTCTGTTTTACCCAGTGTTCTACAATTAAGTACATAATCATAAATGTTATTTCCTCTACCCAAGTGCATGACCTTACATTTATCTACATTAAACTTCAATTGCCCCTTCTCAGCCCAATCCTCCAATTTACATAAATCTCCCTGTAATATAAAATTATCCTCCTCTGTATTGATTACCCTGCCGAGTTTAGTATCATCTGCAAATATTGAAATTCTACTCCGCATGCCCCCAACAAGGTCATTTATAAAAATGTTGAAAAGAAGCGGGCCCAATACTGACCCCTGTGGTACCCCACTATGAACTGAGACCCAGTCCGAGTACGTACCATTAATAACCACCCTTTGTTTCCTATCACTGAGCCAGTTTTTAACCCAGTTACACATATTTTCCCCTATCCCCATTATTCTCATTTTATGTACCAACCTTTTGTGTGGCACCGTATCAAAAGCTATTGAAAAGTCCATATACACAACATCCACTGCATTTCCCTGCTCCAGGCTTGAACTTACCTCTTCATAGAAGCCGATCAAATTAGTTTGACAGGATCAATCCCTCATAAACCCATGTTGATACTCTGTCATAAGGTTATTTTTCTTGAGATACTCCAGTATAGCATCTCTCAAGAAACCCTCAAGGATTTTACCAACCGTAGAGTTTAAACTTACCGGCCTATAATTTCCCGGCTCAGTTTTTGTCCCCTTTTTGAATATTGGCACCACATTTGCTATGCGCTAGTCCTGCGGTACCGACCCTGTTATTAAGGAATCTGAGAAGATTAAAAATAATGGTCTATCTATCACAGAACTCAATTCCTGTAGTACTCTGATGATGATGGGTGGGTCTTTCACGAGGAGTAATGCTCATGATTGGTCTTTCACGAGGAGTAATGCTCATGATTGGTCTTTCACGAGGAGTAATGCTCATCATGGGTCTTTCACGAGGAGTAATGCTCATGATTGGTCTTTTACGAGGAGTAATGCTCATGATGGGTCTTTCACGAGGAGTAATGCTCATGATGGGTCTTTCACGAGGAGTAATGCTCATGATTGGTCTTTCACGAGGAGTAGTGCTCATGATGGGTCTTTCACGAGGAGTAGTGCTCATGATGGGTCTTTCACGAGGAGAAATGCTCATGATGGGTTTTTCACGAGGAGAAATGCTCATGATGGGTTTTTCACGAGGAGTAGTGCTCATGATGGGTTTTTCACGAGGAGTAGTGCTCATGATGGGTTTTTCACGAGGAGTAGTGCTCATGATGGGTTTTTCACGAGGAGTAGTGCTCATGATGTGTCTTTCACAGGGAGTAATGCCCATTATGGTTTTTTCACGAGAAGTAATGGTCATAATGGGTCTTTCACAAGGAATAACACTCATGATGGGTCTTTCTCGGGGAGTAATGCCCATTATGGGTCTTTCGTGGGGAGTAATGCTCATGATGGGTCTTTCACATGGAGTAATGCTCATGATGGCTAATTCGCGGGGAGTAATGCTCATGGTTTTTTTTGTGGGGAGTAATGCTTATGCTGAGTCTTTCGCGTGGAGTAATGCTCATGATGGGTCATTCGTGGGGAGTAATGCCCATGCGGAGTCTTTTGTGGGGAGTAATGCTCATGATGGGTCGTTCATGTGGAGTAATGCTCATGATAGGGCTCCCCAAGGTATAGTGCTCACAATGTCAATTTCATGGGAAGTGGATTTTATGATGGAAACTTCACACAGAGTAGTGCACAAGATGGGGCTTCACGAGAAGAAATACTCATAATGTCAACTGTGCAAGAAGTAGTGCTCATGATGGGGCTTCACAAAGAGTAGTGCACAAGATGGGGTCTTCATTAGGTGTAATGCTCATGATGGCTTCACGAAGTGTAATATTAATGATGTTGGCGTTATGAAAAGTAATTGTCATGATGAGGGCTCCACGAGGCAAAATGGCCTTAATATCAGCTCCATGAGGTGGAATGCTTTGATAGTGTCTTCATAAGGAGTGATGCTCATGATGGGTCTTTCACAGGAAGTAGTGCTCATGATGGGGGCTTTACAAAATGCGGCACTTATGATGGGGGCTTCACAAGGTATAGTGTTCACTATGTCAGCTTCACAATGCTCATGATGCCGGCTTCACTATGACCAATGCTCATAATGGAGTATTTAAAAGGAACAGTGCTCAAGATGAAGTCTTCACCAGAAGTTGTGCTCAGTATGGAGTTTCACAATGAGTAGTGCTCATGATATCGGCTTCACGAGGAGTACTGCTAATGATGGAAGCTTTATTAGGAGCAATGCTAATAATGGAGAATTTACAAGGAACAGTGCTCAAGATGAGGTCTTCACCAGGAGTGGTGCTTGTTTTGGAGCTTCACAAAGCATGGTGCTTATGAGGGTGGCTTCATGAGTTGAATTATTCGCGATGTGGCTTCATGAGAAGTAATGTTCCGGAGGACGGCTCCAGGAAGAGTAGCGCTCATGATAGAGCTTCTGGTTTCAGATGTAGGTTCCTTCTACTGGAGACATTATCTAGAGAGGTGACACTGAGGGCGCAGATACAGATGAAACTGGTGCAGCCCTCAGGACTCAAGTGGAGCATTTGCCTACTGGTTAAAATCCCTCTGGTGAAAAGTTATAAGCTTCTCCTGATTGTGCCATCATGGCAGTGGTTTATGTAGTGGCTATGGTACTGGATGGACAGTAGTGTGATGACTATTTTAAAAATTTTACAAAACGAAAATGAAACCCCTTACATTCGAGGAACAATTGCATTCAAATGACATTAGTATCATCAAATTTGTAAAATATTCAAAAAAGTTCCCCCTCTTTTTCATTTCAAAATTTTCAAAAAAAACGATTTTTCGTGTTTTAATTTTTTGAAGATTCTGGAATGATTTAGAACATCTAGAATAAGAATAATCTAGTGAAAAAATGACATTTTTAATTGTTACCCATTATAAATATATATATTTAACGTTTTCTTTAAAAGTTAGATCTAGCCTTACAAACATGTGCTATAAGAAGAGCTGAAAGAATTGAAAAGCATGTGGGACATTTGGAGTCAGGCCGCCATCTTGGATACTAGAAAGTGAATTTTACTGTGAACACGTTTTTTAATTTAAAAAGTGTATATGAAGTGAATAGGTGATATTATCGTAATAAATAAATAGTGTAGATGTTTATAGATTTCTAAGTAATATTGGGAAAGAAAATAAGAAAGTAAATGTTGATATGAAAGAGTGCTCCTTTGGAATCAATTCATCCAAGAAAACGAATCCAACTATCAATATTTCAAGCTCAAGCCAGCACTTCGCAATCGCAACCCACACATGATACTGTCTCTGAATCTTTACCCGAGACTCCAAAGCCAACCTCTTCTTCCGCGTCATCTTCTCCTGAACGCACACCGAAATAGTAAAGAGCAAGCACTACAACAGCGAGGTTACTGGTACTGAACAACACTTCTACACATAAAGCAAATAAAGGGCTTGCAACCATTGCTGAACAAGGTCATGATGTATCGGATCCAAGTCAGTCGGGTGTCTGGAGACGAATAATCTCAGAAGGACAGAAAATGAAAACCAACATTTTTGAAAAACTTCAAAGCAAAGATCCCTATTGTCTGCACTTTGATGGTAAAAGAATCCAAGGGGAAGAGTATCAAGTAGTTCTGCTGAAAAATACCACAACCGAAATCAAACTGGGTATTGTGAAATGTGAGAATGGTTCTGTCGCGGCTCTTCACAAGGAACCACATCAGCTAATTGATGAATACGACGCTTGGGAAAATATTCGCGTGATAATCTGCGACACGGCAGCAGTAAATACTGGTGGTGTGAACGGGATTGTAACGCTGATACAGGACGATGTCTTGAGAAAGGGCTCTCAGAAGCCACAATACATCGGCTGTCACCACCATGTACTCGACCTCCTACGGAAGCACGGCATGAATTTCCTTATTCCAGAGTCAACGAAGAAACCAGAACTCAATTATTTCTTCATTGACAAATTAACAGAAAACTCTGCCTCACTTCAGATTGATCACCACCAAGTGCAACAGATGATGTCCACACAGATTGCGAGGATCCTGGATGGCGAGATGATGTCAAGTTCTTCTATGAACTATGTCAGGCATATCGTCATTACAAAACAACATCACGTTGGCCTCGAATCAGTTGGAAGAAACTCCCAAACCTGCACATGGCAAGACGGAACTCGCGAGCTGTATATGCTGTTATAGCATTTTTTCTGATACCAGAGTGGTGCCGCGTCCTCGGTATAGCATGCGACTTCATCTGCTATGAATGGGCAAATGCCTGGTTCCAGTCGCAACACTACAACGAAGCGTCCTTCAATGAACTGTTAACCTCACTCACCAAGACAAAGTGCAAGAAGGCAATGAAGTGTTTGAAGGCGACTGGTTGGTCGAGGAGTCGGTAATTGACATTCCCAGGTCTAACCAAAATGCTGAACCTGCTGTAAAACCGATGGAGGAATACATGCCAAATCCAAAAAAATTGAATTTTTGAAACTAAAATTCATGGGAAAAAATAATTTTTAAACACTTATTTTGTACATATTGTACTTCTAATTAACTGTTTTATACCGTATTTGTTAAAAAACGAATAATAAAAGTTGCTTAGTTATTACTATTATCGTTTCAATAATGCAAAATTGCATGTCCTTTTTTGGGGGTAAAAAATAATTTTTGCCATATTTCATTTGAATGAAAGGGGGAACTTTTTTTTAAAAAAAAAAAAAAAGCAATACTTTATTCTTAAATTACCCATAAAAGTTCCTCGATTGCACATGGTTTCATAAAAAAAAATTTTTTGTCATTACACTAATGGACAGTTATCGTGTCCTCTGTAGGGTGCACCGTTCATGCATTTCTTTCCTAAGAAGAAACCACATGATTGGAAAAGCTCAGGGTGGCTTTATTTTCCGTCATCCAATATGGAGGCACTTCTACTCTTAACGTTGTACATCAGCAGAACTTCTCCATAAATATATATCGTCTCTGCTCTCACAGCCTTTCCTAGATTGCCTTAAAGGGAATCTATCAGCAGGTTTTTGCTATGTAATCTGAAGACAGCATGCTGCAAGGGTTAACACATAGAATTCCAGGGATGCCTGTCTTGTCAAGGTCCTGTTGTTTATTTGTATGTTTGTGTAAGCAGCAGGACCCTTATCATTGCTTGGACTACAATGTTATGTGGATGGCAGGGCAGCACGCCCCATCCTCTGATATCTCCCTGTGAATGTACATCTTTATATAGAGTCTGGTGTGGGTGGGGTTCGTTTTCTGAGCTCTGCTGCATTGCTAAATCTATACATTTTGATTGTATCAGAATAGTTGTAGTCAGTAATCTAAATGATACATTGTTGGATTCAGGATCTTGTTCCCTACATCATGCTCAGATGAGATAGCAAAAACCTGATGACCGACTCGCTTTAAGTCATGTTGTCACTGTAATACCAATGGACAAGCAGCGACTGTCAGTCCAGACTTCAGGCGCGGTCACATTGATTCTCAGTGTCTCTGTCCCTTAGGGTAGGATTCCACTTGCGAGAGACTCGCGCGTATCTTGCATCACATCTCCCACGTCGGCCTGCCTCTCTCCCGACAGGAGCGGGTCAGCTGCATCTATTTCTATGCAGCTGAGACGCTCCCGTCGGGAAAGAAGCAGGCCGTCCCGGGTGATACGATGCGAGATACACTGGAGTCTCTCGCAAGTGGAATCCTACCCTTACACCAATGTTGCTCTCTGTCCTCACAGTGCACACTCACAATATTATACACAAGAATAGGTGGACCCATATCAGCTGTGGTGCACGAAATCCAGGATGGGCTCCAAAAAACAATATAAGCAGAAAGATCGGCACTCACAAAAAAAAGTCTTTATAGTTGCAGAATTTATTCTATATCTTTCAATTCATTTTCATTACATTTTCTTTCAAAAATTAAATGCGAGATGACGCACGTTTCGGTCTAGAGATGCAGACCATATTTGAAAAAGAAGACAAAGTTATCGAGCACAGGTCCAAAAAATGAATTTAAAACTTGAAACTTTATTTCATGTCCATTAAAAAATTTCCATCATACAATCAGGAAAAAATACAAATAGAAGGACGCGTTTCGAACATTATAGTTCTTAATCTGTCTCTAAAGAATACAAACTGACAGAATGGTTTAAAAAGACATGAGACCGGAGGTGAGGTCAGAAAAGACTGCACAGGTTCAGGATAATTAAACACAGTGGTTCACTCCCATAAGAGGGGAAGGAATTCCATCAATACATATATAAAATATCTTTTTTTAGATTCATACTCGAAGGCATCCTAGTATCCATAGTGAAAATCCACTTGATTTCTCTGCGGCAGAGAATATCTTTAAGATTGCCGCCACGCCTGGGCAAAAAAACGTTCTCAATTGCGTTCACCCGCAGTGAGCTCATATTGCCAGCATGCACATTAAGAAAGTGTTGTGACGCTCCAGACAACCCTCTAGTGGTTGCATTATTGACGTCATATATATGTTCAGATACTCTCTTTCTCAATGTGCGTGAAGTGCTGCCAATATATTGAAGCCGACATTGAACACATGAAATCAAATTGAGAAAGTTTGTTCGAAACGCGTCCTTCTATTTGTATTTTTTCCTGATTGTATGATGGAAATTTTTTAATGGACATGAAATAAAGTTTCAAGTTTTAAATTCATTTTTTGGACCTGTGCTGGAAAACTTTGTCTTCGTTTCTGCTCGTGCTAGGAGGCTGCCTTCCTCCTTTCCTTGCACGGTCCGGATTTGATCTCAAATCAGGTGAGCGGGGTCTCCCCCCTTTTTCTATCATATTTGAAAAAGGTCTGCATCTCTAGACCGAAACGTGCGTCATCTTGCATTTAATTTTTGAAAGAAAATGGAATTAAAATGGATTGAAAGATATGGAATAAATTCTGCAACTATAAAGACATTTTTTTTGTGAGTGCCGATCCTTCTGCTAAGGCCAGGGCCACACGGGGACTAATGTGATCCTCACATGACACTCGGCTCGCGCTGGCAGCACAGCAGGAGCCGAGTGTCATGCGAGTGTCACTTCGACTGAGGTCTTTTCATGCGATCGGACCTCAGCTGCAGGGGACGGGATCGCACTGAGGAGGGGGAGGGATTTCTTTATTTTTTATTTTGCCGGTTATTGCCATTCTTGCCCTGCACTCGCGGTACAATTGTGTACTGCGAGTGCAGTGCGATCTTTTTCTCGCCCCATACACTTGAATGGGTGCGAGAGAAAGTCGCATTACAGTCGCAGCATGCTGCGATTGTTTTCTCGGTCTGATTGGGGCCGAGAAACTAATTGCTCATGGGTACTGGCACATAGGCTAATATTGGTCTGAGTGGAATGCGATGTTTTTTCGCATTCTACTCGGTCCGATTTTCATGCCGTGTGGCTTAGGCTTATAATATTAGTGCTCACTCACAGATCTGGACGATACTCTCCTGGATCACTAGGCTCCCACTTGTCTTTCTCCCACTTTGTACATCATGTACACCTGATTATTCTTTTTTTCCTCCCCTGGTCCAGCGCACAGTTCTAGGTGTTTCCACCACTCATGTGCTGGACAATGCTCAGTGACCCGACTCTTGCCCTCTGCAACTGACCTTGAAAGGAGGGAAATCAAAGTGTGAGCTCTGTCTGTCACTCACACTCAGCCCAACCCCTTACAGCTCGCTGAACATGAATTGTTAACTCCTAAAATGCTGCAGCATTACAGGCCTCAAAGGCTTATAGAAGACATTGCTGCAAATACGCAAACTACAAAAACATAGACGAATGCCCTGAACATACAGTTAGGTCCAGAAATATTTGGACAGTGACACAATTTTGGCGAGTTGGGCTCTGCATGCCACCACATTGGATTTGAAATGAAATCTCGACAACAGAATTCAAGTGCAGATTGCAGGATTCATGGAGACAAGTCTATTATGCATTAGCGTCTTCAGCAGCATCTTCAGCTAAGGACCTTCATTTTATAAGTGTAGTCTGTATAACAGTAATGCAGTTTATTTCTCTATATATTTGATGTTTGTATACATCATGGTGCAGTCTGCAGCTGCTTCACCTTTGGATATATATATATATATATATATATATATATATATATACAGTTCGGTCCAGAAATCTTTGGACAGTGACACAATTTTGGCGAGTTGGGCTCTGCATGCCACCACATTGGATTTGAAATGAAACCTCTACAACAGAATTCAAGTGCAGATTGCAGATTGTAACGTTTAATTTGAAGGTTTGAACAAAAATATCTGATAGAAATTGTAGGAATTGTCACATTTCTTTACAAACACTCCACATTTTAGGAGGTCAAAAGTAATTGGACAAATAAACCAAACCCAAACAAAATATTTTTATTTTCAATATTTTGTTGCGAATCCTTTGGAGGCAATCACTGCCTTAAGTCTGGAACCCATGGACATCACCAAACGCTGGGTTTCCTCCTTCTTAATGCTTTGCCAGGCCTTTACAGCCGCAGCCTTCAGGTCTTGCTTGTTTGTGGGTCTTTCCGTCTTAAGTCTGGATTTGAGCAAGTGAAATGCATGCTCAATTGGGTTAAGATCTGGTGATTGACTTGGCCATTGCAGAAGGTTCCACTTTTTTGCACTCATGAACTCCTGGGTAGCTTTGGCTGTATGCTTGGGGTCATTGTCCATCTGTACTATGAAGCGCCGTCCGATCAACTTTGCGGCATTTGGCTGAATCTGGGCTGAAAGTATATCCCGGTACACTTCAGAATTCATCCGGCTACTCTTGTCTGCTGTTATGTCATCAATAAACACAAGTGACCCAGTGCCATTGAAAGCCATGCATGCCCATGCCATCACGTTGCCTCCACCATGTTTTACAGAGGATGTGGTGTGCCTTGGATCATGTGCCGTTCCCTTTCTTCTCCAAACTTTTTTCTTCCCATCATTCTGGTACAGGTTGATCTTTGTCTCATCTGTCCATAGAATACTTTTCCAGAACTGAGCTGGCTTCATGAGGTGTTTTTCAGCAAATGTAACTCCGGCCTGTCTATTTTTGGAATTGATGAATGGTTTGCATCTAGATGTGAACCCTTTGTATTTACTTTCATGGAGTCTTCTCTTTACTGTTGACTTAGAGACAGATACACCTACTTCACTGAGATTGTTCTGGACCTCAGTTGATGTTGTGAACGGGTTCTTCTTCACCAAAGAAAGTATGCGGCGATCATCCACCACTGTTGTCATCCGTGGACGCCCAGGCCTTTTTGAGTTCCCAAGCTCACCAGTCAATTCCTTTTTTCTCAGAATGTACCCGACTGTTGATTTTGCTACTCCAAGCATGTCTGCTATCTCTCTGATGGATTTTTTCTTTTTTTTCAGCCTCAGGATGTTCTGCTTCACCTCAATTGAGAGTTCCTTAGACCGCATGTTGTCTGGTCACGGCAACAGCTTCCAAATGCAAAACCACACACCTGTAATCAACCCCAGACCTTTTAACTACTTCATTGATTACAGGTTAACGAGGGAGATGCCTTCAGAGTTAATTGCAGCCCTTAGAGTCCCTTGTCCAATTACTTTTGGTCCCTTGAAAAAGAGGAGGCTATGCATTACAGAGCTATGATTCCTAAACCCTTTCTCCGATTTGGATGTGAAAACTCTCATATTGCAGCTGGGAGTGTGCACTTTCAGCCCATATTATATATAGAATTGTATTTCTGAACATGTTTTTGTAAACAGCTAAAATAACAAAACTTGTGTCACTGTCCAAATATTTCTGGACCTAACTGTACGTTCATGTGAGGGCTGGAGACACACAAATCACACAGGTCACCATATTCCTCCGCAGGGCTGGGGCCGGACAATAAAATACAAGGTTACATAGAAGCCTAGAGTGCAAAGCAACAAAGCAAGACACACAACCAACATATTAGGCCTCTTTCACACTTCAGTATTTTGCATCAGTGTTTCATCAGTGTGTCATCAGTATTTGGATGCCAAAACCAGGAGTGTCTCCAAAACACAGAACACGTGTCAGTCTTTCAATTATAGTTGTTCTAGTAAGTTTCACTCCTGGTTTTGGTATCCAAATACTGATGACACACTGACGAAACACTGATGCAAAATACTGATGTTTGAAAGAGGCCTTAATAAGTGCCCCACTGGTAAGAGGGCGGCCAGAGCCCACCATCACCCTCCTTCTCGCCCACCATCACCCTCCTTCTCGCCCACCATCACCCTCCTCCTCGCCCACCATCACCCGCCTCCTCGCCCACCATCACCCTCCTCCTCGCCCACCATCACCTTCCTCCTCACCCACCATCACCCTCCTCCTCGCCCACCATCACCTTCCTCCTCGCCCACCATCACCCTCCTCCTCGCCCACCATCACCCTCCTCCTCGCCTACCATCACCTGCCTCCTCACCCACCATCACCTTCCTCCTCGCCCACCATCACCCTCCTCACCCACCATCACCCTCCTCCCTACCCACCGCCGTCATGTGTCCCATCGTCCGCTCAGGAAGATACATTGGGGTCCTGTCACCAGTTATTACATGTAACATCTTCCTGGCTGAAGCCTCCATGACTGGAAAGCTGTTTTCTTGATGGGGCGTAAAGTTTTTCCAATTTTCAGCGCTTTTTTTTGGTATTCTATATGCTTCCTTTGTAAGTGTAAATTCTGCATTATCTCCTGCCTTTCTGCTACTGCCCCTACTCTTTGTAGACATGCTGCATACTGGGTGACATCACAACTACAAACATGACTGCTGCAGACAATCACTGCACTCAGCGCTCTTTTGCCATATACTATTATGTCGCGGGCAAGGAGGACGCCGTAGCTGCTGTGCTCTCGCTAACGCTCGGGTCCGGCGCTGCTGCGGCTGCTCGGTGGCTCGAGCCCAGGGGTTTCACAACAGCAAAAGTCCTGATTGAAGGCAACCGCCCACACCGTGAGGGTATATAGCTACCGCCTAAGGCTAGAGACCCAAGGGCCAGCGTCTGAGGGAAAACGGGCTCCTCCGGTACCCATACACCGGGGAGCGGACTACCGTTGGGAATCCATAGTAGTCAGAAAGAGAACATCAAGGTGCAGGGAAAGACAGCCGCCATCACCTGTCCGGGGAGAAGCACTGCAGTCGGCTGCGGGACCCGTCCATCCAGCCGTTTGGTTTACCGAGGACTTTGTACCTTTCTTGCTGAGTGAGTACACCCGTGCCATCCAGCACCGCGCCGCGCTGTCCCTGCAACCCTGCACCTCACCGATCCTGCCTCCCCGTCACAACATCACCGGGCCCCGGGACCACCGACCCCTACCCACGGAGGGGGAAAACAACATCCCAGCTGCTCCCTACCATCGCTCCCGGGATCCCCGTCAACAGCAGCGGTGGTGCCCCAACCTCACCACAAACCGTGGGTGGCGTCACGAACCAAATCCCCCAAACCACACTACCCCCTTTCACTCACGAGCGAGGAGCGCCGCTCGAGTCCCCGGATCCGGCCCACCGCTCGAGCCACCGAGCAGCAGCAGCGCCGGACCCGAGCGTGGTGAGCGCAGCGCCCTCCCCGCCTGCGACAACTTGGCGTCCCGAACAGGGTCTTACCGTTCTGCCGACTGATAGAAGTGCGCCTTGTGTCCCGCCGGTGGTGTTCGGCCAAAAAATTTCAGAAGCCGCCATCTTGGGCGCGAAGATTTTCCCGCTCGAGCGTCTTCTCGAGCAGTGGAGGTGCGAAAGCCGAGGCTCCGCCCCTGAAGAGGAGGTGATGAGAAAAGACCAAGGGGGGCGGATGGCGTCCGGCCGCATGTAAACCGTGGCTATAAAAGCAGGGACACCAGGACTCTGCAGCCATATTTGGTTCCTGGATGATACCGCTGCCAGTATGCACCGTCCGTCCGGTAACACTGCAGTCCCCGCGCCCGCGCCTGGTACCGCAGCGTGGGTGGAGATCCGGACCGTTCAGCTGAGCAGCCGCCTGCAGGTCCGAATCCGGCTCCTCCTGGAGGAGTGGGAGGCTGACATGACGGATGTGGTGGCGGCCATACGGAGACGCGAGGTGGAGGAAGACTTGGACCGGATCGGTCGTCGCGGCTGAGGGGCCCGTTCTGCGCCCGCTCGCCCTGCTGCCTCCCCCGCTACCCGTGTTGGCTGCGGCCGCCCCGCCACTAGGCCCGCTATCCCTACTACCGGTAGCGGAACCCTGCCCGTCCGCCCAAGCGGACCAGCCAGCAGCTGAAGCCCGCAGCCGCCCCGAGCCGCTTCCCTGGAAGCTCCCGAAGGCGTCACCTGTCGGTGAAGATGTACCAGTGGCCCCAGAAGTGACCGTGCCTAGTCCCGTTCTGGCTCCAGTGATCCGTCCCGTGCAGGAGGAGGCGGAGGTCAAGCGGGAGAGGACCCCTGTACCCATCCCCCATGCCTCGGCTGAGGCTGCACCGGGTCGTTGCTGCAAGGCAGCGCCCCAGGCCATATCACCGCGGGATCTTCCACCGAGGGCGCCAGTAGTGGGCGGTGTAGTGGAAATCCCACGGGGCCCGACCCGCGCGCAGGGGCAAGCAGCAGCCCCTTACTGGGACAGGGAACCGACCCCGCTGGGCCGAGAGATTGCGGAGAGGGAGAAGCGGAAGGCTGAGCTGATAGACCGCACCATACAGGAAAAGGAGAGCCTCCGCAGAGCCACCTTCCGGGTACGGGGCCCGATCCACGAGGGGCAAGTAAGAAGTTTTGATATCCGTCGGGGATATGGATTTATTTTTGAGCCAGGCCTGGAGGCTGAGGTGTTTGTGGCCCGCCGGGACGTTAATGCTCATCTGCCAGAGGGCCATCCGGGCCGCAACCTGCTCCCAGGCGACTTAGTCACGTACACGTCCCTGTGGAGAGAGGGGCTGGTTTGCCCTGGATGCCAAGTTGAGAGGAGGCCAGAAGGCCCAGGAACCGGCCCAGCCCCCTCATCCGGCCTGCGTTGTGGATCTAAAGTAAGGCAGCGGTCCCTCCGTTGCACCGTTGTCCCCGTTAGGACCACCAGTACCGTTAACCTGTTAAATGAAAGTAATCAAACCGAAGTTTTTACCTGATTGTCGACTGTGATTGATCCGGCCGTTGCCGGCAAGTAGTCCCCATAGGGACCCTTTGCACCGTTGCATAAGAAACTGCTTATGGACATGCCTGAGAACTAGCAGGGCACCCACAAACTAGTGGAACTGTAAATATGTTGGGCACATTTCCGTTGCCGCCTCCAGAGAGGCTGATTTGGAGGCTGGGCCTGGAGGAAAGAGATGGCCCAGGCCCGCCACTACCGCAACCGGTGGCGATCCTCCGGGGTCAGGGGTCCCCCATGGACGTGGGGTCCCCTGAAGTGACCGTAGGGTACGAGACACCGTACCCGTTCCCGCTCGGGCAGCCTGGATCTGGACTGGGGTCAAGGGGTGCTGCCCACTTCTTAGGGGCAGCATCAGGGTCACGTTGTTTGGGTGGGAGAGCGGAAGCCGACCGTTATTAATAAAAATGTTTTTGTAACGTTAAAGTACCGTGCCTCCCGTTAAGGGAAGATTCATAAACATGCTTTTGTTGAATGTTTTCATATGTTTTTACCTTTTTCAGTTGAAAATAAAACCGGTGATGGACGGGCAGCCCACGGACGGTCTGCATTTAACCAAGGGGGAATGTGGCGCCCTGGACTAGCCAGGTCGTCATAGGTACTACAACACAACACCCCCACCCCGAGATAGGCACATCAGTCAGATACCAAATCCTTGTTGCCTCCCTCCAGGGGATGATGTCCACACCAGGTGGGGTGGAGCCAGGCGGTTGGCCCCACCCACTGAGGAGTTCACAGTCCTGGAGGCGGGAAAGGAAGTGAGATCAGTTAGGGAGGTCAAAGAGTGAGGAGTAAAGTGGTAGTAGAGGAGCAAACTGACTGTGTCCGGGTACGTGGCCCGGGCACCGAGAGCAAGGTTGGCAGATGGTGGTGGCCGTCTGCAGGAGAGACAGATCAACGCGGAACCGTAGGAACGGGGACCGGCAGGGCCTGCGGACCCCGACCAGGCTTGGATTCGCCGTTAAACAGGTCAAATCCGTTAGTGACCGGAATCCCAGGGGTTTCCAAACAGCCAAGACCCGATTGAAGGCAACCGTCCAACCAGCACAAGGGAAATACAGCTACCGCCACAGCTAGCGTTCCCAGGGCCAGAGCCTGCGGGCAAAAGGGCTCCTCCGGCTCATATACACACTGGGGAGCGGGTTACCAGTGGGAAGCCATCGGGACCAAAGATACACAAAAGGTGCAGGGAAAGGCAGCCACCACCAACCGTCCGGGAGAAACCACAGCAGCCGGCTGCGGGACCCGTCCATCCAGCCGTTTGTTTTACCAGAGACTTTGCATCCATTTGTGGCTGAGTGAGTACTACCGTGCCATCCGGCACCGCGCTGCGCAGTCCAAGCGACCCTGCACCTTGCCAACCCTGCCTCCCCGTCACCTCACCGGTTCCCGGGACCACCAACCCCCCTACCCACGGAGGGGAGAGAAACATCCCAGCTGCTCCCTGCCATCGCTCCCGGGATCCCCGTCAACAGCAGCGGTGGTGCCCCAACCTCACCACAAACCGTGGGTGACGTCACGGACCAAATCCCCCAAACCACACTACCCCCTTTCACCCACGGGCGAGGAGCGCCGCTCGAGTCCCCTGATCGGGCCCACTGCTCGAGCCACCGAGCAGCAGCAGCGCCGGACCCGAGTGTGGTGAGCGCAGCGCCCTCCCCGCCCGCAACACTATAGGCCATGAAGGACATTCTTAGTATAAGAAACTTATGATTTCGAGAGAGACAGAGAGAAGGAGAGGGGAAGAGGGGGAGAGAGAGAGAAGGAGAGAGAAGGAGAGGGGTGAGGGGAAGAGGGGGAGAAGGTGAGGGGAAGAGGGGGAGAGAGAGAAGGAGAGGGGTGAGGGGAAGAGAGAGAAGGAGAGGGGTGAGGGGAAGAGGGGGAGAGAGAGAGAAGGAGAGAGAGAGAGAGAGAGAGAGAGAGAGAAGGAGAGAGAGAAGGAGAGGGGTGAGGGGAAGAGGGGGAGAGAGAGAAGGAAAGAGAAGGAGAGGGGTGAGGGGAAGAGGGGGAGAGAGAGAGAAGGAGAGAGAGAGAAGGAGAGAGAGAGAAGGAGAGAGAGAAGGAGAGGGGTGAGGGGAAGAGGGGGAGAGAGAGAGAAGGAGAGAGAGAGAGAGAGAGAGAGAGAAGGAGAGAGAGAAGGAGAGGGGTGAGGGGAAGAGGGGGAGAGAGAGAAGGAAAGAGAAGGAGAGGGGTGAGGGGAAGAGGGGGAGAGAGAGAGAAGGAGAGAGAGAGAAGGAGAGAGAGAGAAGGAGAGAGAGAAGGAGAGGGGTGAGGGGAAGAGGGGGAGAGAGAGGGGGGGTGAGGGACAGGGGGAGGGTGAGGGAGAAGGGGAGGGAGAGAGAGAAAGAGAGGGGGAGAGAAAGAGGGGGGAGAGAAAGAGGGGGGGGGAGAGAGAGGGAGAGAAAGAGGGGGGGAGAGAAAGAGGGGGGGGGGAGAGAGAGGGAGAGGGTGGCAGAGTGGGAATAAGTAATATTTGCAAACACTAAAGATGACCTGATTCCAGCCTCTCCCATTATGGGCCCTCGGCAGGTGTGGCCCCCATTGCTGGTACTCCAGTAGTAATATGGACATGGAGCCATTTTTGTCACCCCACCCATGGCCATCACGTCCACTGCTCTTTCATGGATGTTGAGATTTTCATTAATGAAGCATCATGTCGCCACCACTCACAAGAGACTTTCCAGCAGGATTTTGGTGGCTCCTGGGAGTTTTTCCATCTTTTTCAGGAGTCAGGGGGGTTTCCATTTTTACGGCGCCTTCTACTCTCCCGCACCTGGGAGATTGTCCGTCTTCTGGGAGGTCTCCCCACTTTTCAGGACAGTCAGATCCCGGTAGTTCGCCATAGACATGCAGTCAGCCTGTTCCAGCAGCTCCCGGCCAGGAGCGGACACGTCATTACAATCCCCGAGGCCGCAGGAGTCATTTACTGTAATGGAATCCACAATCATCGGCTGCTGAGAGCAAAAAAAATATCTCAGGGCTGATAAAATCTGTTCTCTGAAGGCTGAAAAACAAACTTCTGTATCTGATTTCCCGGTACATTACGCTGGCGCGATGCTCGCAGCAGATAAACCGCCAGGCTCGCAGATTTGGAGGCCTGGAACGGAGACAAGGCCGCGGTCGGAGAAAGGAGCAGCGTTGTTTTTGGCAGATAATTGGCGGGGCATCACAAGAGGTGAAAAGCTTAAAGGGCGACTCCGATAGAAAGGAGAGAATTCCCAGGACCAGGAGGCGAGGATGAAAGTGCCTATGGAAAGTCAGACTAATCGTTACAGGCTAAACATTCGCACATGTCGCTTCCAGGCCGTTCGGATCTTTGCTTGCTTTCAATGAATAAGAATTCAGTGATAAGTATCCGCTCTGATCTCGCCCCGCTCGCACAGATGATACTTTGTAAGGCTGAGGTCACATGTCCTGCAATCATCCGTTATCATGCATCCATTAGAAATCCATTTATTAAAAAGTTCTGCAAACACAACATTTTTGTTGTGTCCATTATAAATGCAAGTACAACAGATGGCTAATTAGTAATCCATTAACTGATCCGTTGTGGACCCCACACAGCCCTCCGCACAGTATGATGGACCCCACACTGCCCTCCGCACAGTATGATGGACCCCACACAGCCCTCCGCACAGTATGATGGACCCCACACAGCCCTCCGCACAGTATGATGGACCCCACACAGCCCTCCGCACAGTATGATGGACCTCACAGAGCCCTCCGCACAGTATGATGGACCCCACACAGCCCTCCGCACAGTATAATGGCCCCCACACAGCCCTCTGCACAGTATGCTGGACCCCACACAGCACTCCGCACAGTATGCTGGACCCCACACAGCCCTCCGCACAGTATAATGGCCCCCACACAGCCCTCCACACAGTAAAATGGCCCCCACACAGCCCTCCACACAGTAAAATGGCCCCCTCACAGACCTACATGCAGTATATTGGCCCCCACACAGCCCTCCACACAGTAAAATGGCCCCCACACAGCCCTCCACACAGTAAAATGGCCCCCTCACAGCCCTCCTTGCAGTATAATGTCCCCCACACAGCCCTCCATGCAGTATAATGGCCTCCACAAAGCCCTCCATACAGAATAATGGCCTCCACACAGCCCTCCATGCAGTATAATGGCCCCCACACAGCCCTCCATGCAGTATAATGGCCCCCACACAGCCCTCCATACAGAATAATGTGCCCCACACAGCCCTCCATGCAGTATAATGGCCTCCACAAAGCCCTCCATGCAGTATAATGGCCCCCACACAGCCCTCCATGCAGTATAATGGCCTCCACACAGCCCTCCATGCAGTATAATGGCCTCCACACAGCCCTCCATGCAGTATAATGGCCCCCACACAGCCCTCCATGCAGTATAATGGCCCCCACACAGCCCTTTACACAGTATAATGGCCCCCACACAGCCCTCCATGCAGTATAATGGGCCCCACATAGCCCTCCATACAGAATAATGGGCCCCACATAGCCCTCCATACAGTATAATGGCCCCCACACAGCCCTCCATGCAGTATAATGGCCCCCACACAGCCCTCCATGCAGTATAATGGCCCCCACACAGCCCTCCGCAAAGTATGATGGACCCCAAACAAACTAACACACTGTATAATTGCTTGCACACAGTATAATACCCCTCCATATAGTTATAAAGACTCCTTCATAGCTCTCCAAATATTACTGTATAATGGTCCTGACATAACCATATAGTATAAGGGGCCCCACATTGCATTTCATATAGTATAATACACCCCCATAGTCCTCCATTCACTATATAATGATGAACGTGCCTTTCTATCCAAAGTTGGGATCAAACCAGTTCATTGGCCAAAGGGCCTATATTTTTTTTTATAAAAGTCACCAGTACAGAAGTAACTGGGCCTCATCTATGAGAATTTCCTCCCAGTCAGAGCGTTCCTGTTGCCTATAGCAACCAGAGTGCAGCTTTCAGCCTTGAAGCTGCTGAGGTAAAGTGAAAGCTGAGCTCTGATTGGTTGCTATGGACAACTAGACCTTTATCAAGCACAACCCATAATCTTCTATCTATTCACTATATGACGCGTTCAGCCAGGATTGCGAGCGCAGTGCTATGTTCGTGTTGTAGTTGAATTCTTTAATAATATGGCGCCGGAGTTAGCGTGTGCGTATATTGCCAATTCCGGCGCCATTTTATTGAAGACACTGTCTCTGTGAACATAATCCTGTTTTAGATTATTTCCACAGACAGTGTTGTCACTAAAATGGTGCAGGAGTTGGCAGTATACACACACACGCTGACTCCGGCCCCATTTTACTGAAGAACTCCCATGAGACACCAGGTCCCATAGCCACCATGTGGTCTGCCGCCATTGGTGGTACGCCACTGCGGTCTCTGTTCCTTCTCTGATCCCAGACTGTCTCCTTCCTAGCTTCCACCTTACTCTTCAGGACACCTCCCCCGCCTCCTGTGTGTGTAGAGTGTAAGCTCCTATGGTCAAGACTGTTAATGCCTCCTCATATCAGTTAAAAGTCAGCCGAAAGTGGCGATTTCAGCCATGATGAGTGAATGTTCATTATGATTCAAATTACTGATGTCACGGGATGTCACATGCTATCTTGTAATGGGGGCTTCTAGACTGGCCCTTAGCATAGGGACCCTAAGCTGTCCTTTATCCCAGAGGTACTTCAGATGGTGGTGAGGTCTGGACCACCAGCGTAGCCCTGACTCCTGATCAGCCCTGGCCTAACCCCCCCCCCCCCCCACCCCCAGGGAGGGCCAGGATAAGAGTAATGAATCCCACAAAAAACAACAGTCAGGGGAAAACCAAAGCTCAATCTCACTGCAAGCACGCACAGGAGAAGAGACAATACGTGCTCAGGGAGAAATAAGGTACAGGGAGAAAATAAACGAAGATATTTCCACTGCACAAGCATAGAAACTGTTCACCAATAACTGGATCACAAGACACAGTGAAAGCAAAGCTAAAGCTATAAGCGGCATGGAGGAACAGGATCCCCCATCTTTTAAAGTGTGGAGGCGGCTGTGATAGATCTTCAGTAACCTGTGACCCCAGCAGAAACTCACAGGCTAGCAAGAATTAACTCCTGTTAGACCGATCACCAGTGAGCACAACACTGGTCAACGCCTGGCTCTGACTGAGCAACTCAAAAGTACCAGTTGGTGTGTCAGACTCTGCAGTGCGAACAGGGTCAGAAGTCGCCATGACACCTGGTGAGTATAGAGCAGAACATTGCATGATAACTGATCAAAGGATTTTTTTTCCCAGTTGATCACGGTCATGATACTACTTCGGGAGAAGCGAAGGACAGGGGGCTACAATGCTGTCCCTTAAGCTAGGGGACCCTAGGATATCCATCACCTCCGGATTACTTCTAATGGTGGAAACACCGGAGTCCCATGCCTTTTTATATTCCTGAAAAATACTATGCTAATACCCCCTTCCCCCAAAAAGGGATGGGGCAGACATGAGATGGTTAAAAGATAAAGACAGACAAGTGAAAACCAAAACTCTGACACACTGCACACAAACCGTAATAGACAAAGAGAGACAAGTTGACGCCATGACAGTCAGCGAGGATGACTGGCTGTATCATTGGCCTAAAAAAATTCACTACAGCCGATGCATTCTGAGGTGTATTTTACCCCATTAATTATGTCTTTTCATATTTGTCTCTTTCATGGGGATCTAAATCCCTCCACCCCCTCTTGTATTTCCCTTCATTCTGGGATCTTGGGCCGTTCCCGTGGTTTACATACGGAATCTGTTGCCTCCAGGATCAGAGTCTGGGATTGTTGACGAGGATCAGACATTGTGCGATTCACACTTGTTCAGGAGTTTTGCTCTGCTCCTGAGCGGTGAGGTGTAATGATATTGTGTGTCACACTAATCATACGCAGATATATTGTTACCAGATTTCCTTCTTACATTGAAGCAATAAATATTGAAATTGATCAAGGCTGAATTACCACTATTTATCTTATTACCATATAAACCTGTTTGACCTTGAACTGAGTGTACAAGAGACATCGCTAAATGCTACAGAGAGCCGAGACCCAATGGATCCAACAATGACAAGAGACATCGCTAAATGCTACAGAGAGCCGAGACCCAATGGATCCAACAATGACAAGAGACACCGATAAATGCTACAGAGAGCCGAGACCCAATGGATCCAACAATGACAAGAGACACCTATAAATGCTACAGAGAGCCGAGACCCAATGGATCCAACAATGACAAGAGACACAGATAAATGCTACAGAGCCGAGACCCAATGGATCCAACAATGACAAGAGACACCTATAAATGCTACAGAGAGCCAAGAACCAATGGATCCAACAATGACAAGAGACACCTATAAATGCTACAGAGAGCCAAGACCCAATGCATCCAACAATGACAAGAGACACAGATAAATGCTACAGAGCCGAGACCCAATGGATCCAACAATGACAAGAGACACCTATAAATGCTACAGAGACCCGAGACCCAATGGATCCAACAATGACAAGAGACACCTATAAATGCTACAGAGACCCGAGACCCAATGCATCCAACAATGACAAGAGACACCTATAAAAGCTACAGAGAGCCGAGACCCAATGCATCCAACAATGAAAAGAGACACCGATAAATGCTACAGAGAGCCGAGACCCAATGGATCCAACAATGACAAGAGACACCTATAAATGCTACAGAGAGCCGAGACCCAATGGATCCAACAATGACAAGAGACACAGATAAATGCTACAGAGCCGAGACCCAATGGATCCAACAATGACAAGAGACACCTATAAATGCTACAGAGACCCGAGACCCAATGGATCCAACAATGACAAGAGACACCTATAAATGCTACAGAGACCCGAGACCCAATGCATCCAACAATGACAAGAGACACCTATAAAAGCTACAGAGAGCCGAGACCCAATGCATCCAACAATGAAAAGAGACACCGATAAATGCTACAGAGAGCCGAGACCCAATGGATCCAACAATGACAAGAGACACCTATAAATGCTACAGAGACCCGAGACCCAATGCATCCAACAATGACAAGAGACACCTATAAAAGCTACAGAGAGCCGAGACCCAATGCATCCAACAATGAAAAGAGACACCGATAAATGCTACAGAGAGCCGAGACCCAATGGATCCAACAATGACAAGAGACACCGATAAATGCTACAGAGAGCCGAGACCCAATGCATCCAACAATGAGAAGAGACACCTATAAATGCTACAGAGAGCCGAGACCCAATGGATCCAACAATGACAAGAGACACCGATAAATGCTACAGAGAGCCGAGACCCAATGCATCCAACAATGAGAAGAGACACCTATAAATGCTACAGAGAGCCGAGACCCAATGGATCCAACAATGACAAGAGACACCTACAAATGCTACAGAGAGCCGAGACCCAATGCATCCAACAATGAAAAGAGACACCGATAAATGCTACAGAGAGCCGAGACCCAATGCATCCAACAATGAAAAGAGACACCTACAAATGCTACAGAGAGCCGAGACCCAATGCATCCAACAATGACAATAGACACCTATAAAAGCTACAGAGAGCCGAGACCCAATGCATCCAACAATGAAAAGAGACACCGATAAATGCTACAGAGAGCCGAGACCCAATGCATCCAACAATGACAAGAGACACCTATAAATGCTACAGAGAGCCGAGACCTAATGCATCCAACAATGACAAGAAATACCGATAAATGCTACAGAGAGACGAGACCCAATGGATCCAACAATGACAAGAGACACCTATAAATGCTACAGAGAGCCGAGACCCAATGCATCCAACAATGACAAGAGACACCTATAAATGCTACAGAGAGCAGAGACCCAATGGATCCAATGACAAGAGACCCCTATAAATGCTACAGAGAGCAGAGACCCAATGGATCCAATGACAAGAGACACCTATAAATGCTACAGAGAGCCGAGACCCAATGGATCCAACAATGACAAGAGACACCTATAAATGCTACAGAGAGATTTCCCAATGGATCCAACAATGACAAGAGACACCTATAAATGCTACAGAGAGCCGAGACCCAATGGATCCAATGATAAGAGACACCTATAAATGCTACAGAGAGCCAAGAACCAATGGATCCAACAATGACAAGAGACACCTATAAATGCTACAGAGAGCCGAGACCCAATGCATCCAACAATGACAAGAGACACCTATAAATGCTACAGAGAGCCGAGACCCAATGGATCCAATGATAAGAGACACCTATAAATGCTACAGAGAGCCGAGATCCAATGGATCCAACAATGAAAAGAGACACCTATAATTGCTACAGAGCCGAGTTCCAATGCATCCAACAATGAGACATCCATGCACCCAAGAAGAGGTCGGTGACTACACTTCATGTTTGGACTATGCCGAGTTAAGAATAAGGTCAACGTAATTTCTCTATTTTTACTTTTTTGGCAGCTTTTTAAAAAAGTTTTAAAATGAAATATGAAATAATTTGGTGGTGATCACAAAGGATTAAAGCAATGTACACTTCACTGCGGCTGTGATGGAGGAGGCTGCCTGCAATGTCTGATTGTAATAGTAGGGGAAGGATTGGCATACAGAATTAAAGCTGTATTGTCTTCTGGATAGCCACAAGTAAAGTATGAGGTAGACCAGGGGTGAGGAACCTGATTTCTGTCAAGAGCTATCATCAGTGGCGTAACTAGAGTTTGATGGGCCCTGGTGCAAACTTTGGACCGGGGCCCCCCTCCATGTACACAACACTTTGGGGACGGGATAATGATGCTGACACTTGGCTTTTACCCACAGCACCCAGGTTTCCCATGATCTAAAATCCCTCTATCAGCACCCTGCTTTCCCATGCTCTGTCATACATCTTTCCCTCAGCACCCAGCTTTCCCATATCAGAGCATGGGAAAGCTGGGTGCTGAGAGATGTATAGCAGATCATGGGAAAGCTGGGTGCTGAGAGATGTATAGCAGAGCATGGGAAAGCTGGGTGCTGAGAGATGTATAGCAGAGCATGGGAAAGCTGGGTGCTGAGAGATGTATAGCAGAGCATGGGAAAGCTGGGTGCTGAGAGATGTATAGCAGATCATGGGAAAGCTGGGTGCTGAGAGATGTATAGCAGATCATGGGAAAGCTGGGTGCTGAGAGATGTATAGCAGAGCATGGGAAAGCTGGGTGCTGAGAGATGTATAGCAGAGCATGGGAAAGAGCCCTTTTCCCTCAGCACAAAACATTCCCATCCCATACTTGTATCTTTTTCCTCCCTCATATATAGTTCTCCAAATACTATGATGGCCCCCACATAGCCTTCCATATAGTATAAAGGGTCCCACATAACCCTTTATATATTAGAATGCACCCCCATAGTCCTCCATGTATTATAATGCATTTCCCATAGTTCTCCATATTTTATACTGCACCACAGTCCCCCATGCTTTATAATGCACCCCCACAGACCATGTGTAAGGTAGCCTCCATAGTCCTCCATATATTATAATGTAGCCCCCATAGTCCTATATGTATTATAATGCAGCCCCATAGACCTCCATGTATAATGCGCTGCTATAGTCTATGTATAAGGTGTCCTTCATGTTTATTATGAAGTCCCATAGACCTCCATGTATCATGCAGCCAGCACCCCCAGGCCTCCATGTATTATGCAGCCAGTCCCACCAGGGCCTCCATGTGTCATGCAGCCAGCCCCACCAGGTGTCATGCAGCCAGCCCCACCAGGGCCTCCATGTGTAATGCAGCCAGCTTCCCCCGGGCCTATATGTGTCATGCAGCCAGCCCCCCCAGGGCCTCTATGCGTCATGCAGCCAGCCCCCCCAGGGCCTCTATGCGTCATGCAGCCAGCCCCCCCCAGGGCCTCTATGTGTCATGCAGCCAGCCCCCCCAGGGTCTCCATGTGTCATGCAGCCAGCCCCCCCCAGGGCCTCCATGTGTCATGCAGCCAGCTTCCCCAGGACCTCCATGTGTCATGCAGCCGGCCCCCCCAGGGCCTCCATGTGTCATGCAGCCAGCCCCCCCCAGGTGTCATTCAGCCAGCCCCCCCAGGGCCTCCATGTGTCATGCAGCCATCCCCCCCAGGGCCTCCATGTGTCATGCAGCCAGCCCCCCCCAGGGCCTCCATGTGTCATGCAGCCAGCCCCCCCAGGGCCTCCCTGTGTCATGCAGCCAGCCCCCAGGGCCTCCATGTGTCATGCAGCCAGACCCCCCAGGGCCTCCATGTGTCATGCAGCCAGCCCCCCCAGGGCCTCCATGTGTCATGCAGCCAGCCCCCAGGACCTCCATGTGTCATGCAACCAGCCCCCCAGGGCCTCCATGTGTCATGCAGCCAGCCCCCCCCCCAGGTGTCATGCAGCCAGCCCCCCCAGGGCCTCCATGTGTCATGCAGCCAGCCCCCCCAGGGCCTCCATGTGTCATGCAGCCAGCCCCCAGGACCTCCATGTGTCATGCAGCCAGCCCCCCAGGGCCTCCATGTGTCATGCAGCCAGCCCCCCCCAGGGCCTCCATGTGTCATGCAGCCAGCCCCCCCCAGGGCCTCCATGTGTCATGCAGCCAGCCCCCCCCAGGGCCTCCATGTGTCATGCAGCCAGCCCCCCCCAGGTGTCATGCAGCCAGGCCCCCCAGGGCCTCCATGTGTCATGCAGCCAGCCCCCCCCAGGGCCTCCATGTGTCATGCAGCCAGCCCCCAGGGCTTCTATGTGTAATGCAGCCTGCCAGCCAGCCCCACCAGGGCCTCCATGTATCATGCAGGCAGCTTCCCCGGGCCTATATGTGTCATGCAGCCAGCAAAATAAAAAAACAAGTACCTCTCAGCTCCTTCTGACCCCTGCCCCCATATGTCACACACCCTGCTCCCTATACAGCCTGCACCCCCATATCACACACACACCCTGACCCACATATCTCACCCTGCCCGTACCCCAACTTACCCCTCTCAAACACTCTGCACCCTTCACATGCTTCTGTCACAGTCTGCAGCCCTCATATCCCCCTCACCCTGCAGCCCCTCCCCTCATGTCCCCTCTTTTCTCATTACCACTCATGTGTTCGAAGTATCTTCTCCTGCTTTCTCCCCGGCCTCCTGTGTCTCCTCCCACACAGTCACATGGGCGTGACATCATCGCAGGTCCTGCAGGATGGATTCCGTCTGCCGTGCAGGAGCACATCTCCTCTGCAGCAGGTCAGGAACGCCTGGTGGCCTCTACAGGTCAGGGGCCCCTCTGCCCCCTGCAGACACTGGGCCCCCCTGAATCACAGGCCGGCCCCCTAACGGTCGCGCAGTCAGCCACTACATAGTGGCACTACACATAGGGGCCCGGCAGCCGGCTCTGCAGAGCGGCTGCCGGGCCCCTATAACCCTGCGGGCCCGGTCGCAGTGGCGACCTCTGCGACCGCGATCGTTACGCCCCTGGCTATCATCCATGGGCCATACAAAATTATCAATCTAAAGATTATCATGTGACATTTGGTCAAACATATAACTACCTGTTAGGACCAGGTGGACGGGCAGGCCCAGGAGGTGGATCCACTGGGCTGAACACCTCACCGAGGGCAAGGTGCCCGGTAGCCGGAGCACTACGGGTAGCAGGACAGTCCGTTCAGAGGAGTGGAGTGAAGAAGTCCCTGGGACCACGGAGTCTCTGAAGGTAGTCCGGGTGACGGAGCTCAGGTTCGGAGGCCGAGATGACGTCAGGCAGAATCTGGAACCAACGGAGCCAGAAGGTGGGTCACCACACGGATCCAGGGATTGGAGATGGTAGGGACTGACGGGATGGCAGACAGTCACCGTTCGGGGTTCAGGAATCGTCAGGACCGGTTGGCGAGACAGGAGCGACTCTACAAGAGAGATAGGTAAGTATGGCACAAGACACAAGGAGACCTGACTCCTAGCTTAGCAAACACGAAGAACAGGCCCCGCCCACTTGGAAAGGATCCCCCTATATACCCTGTACCTGATTCCTCAATATCCTGTTGGAGGACACTGGCCCTTTAAGAGAGGCCCTAATGCGCATGCGCGAGGCCCGGGTGCCAGAAGCCAGAGCAGGGAGCGGTGCACAGGAGGCAGGAGTGCCGGGCTGGCTCAGCGTTGCCGATGGGCGCCGGGAGCGGGGACCGGGCTGCCTGGAGACCGCAGGTGATGGGGCATGGAGGCTGTGGAGCGGGGAACCGGGACACATGGCACGGGAGTGACGGAGCGTGACCTGAGAGCGGGGAAGCGTGGCAGGGGAGCCAGTGAGCATGGCAGGGGGGCCGGGAAGCATGGCAGGGGAGCCGGTGAGCGTGACACTACCTCCCCCCTAATGAGCTGCTTCTATTTTGGGTGGCGTGTGGTTAGGTGGCATTGATGATGTTGCTACTTGGAACCGGTTTTCCAGGAGACATCAAGACTGCTGTATATACATCGCATAGGAGACACCAAGACTGGTGTATATACATCACATAGGAGACACCAAGATTGCTGTATATACATCATAGAGGAGACACCAAGACTGCTGTATATACACATCATAGAGGAGACACTCAGACTGCTGTATTTGCATCAATGGGAGATACGGAGACTGCTGTATATACATCACACAGGAGATACCAAGACTGCTGTATATAAATTCATCACACAGGATACACTGAGGCTGCTGTACATACATTACATGGGAGACACTGAGATGGCTGTATATACATCACATGGGAGACACTGGGACTGTTGTATATACATCACATGGAAGTCTATGATTGCTGCATTCATCATAGGGACAAGAGCGCAGAACGTGCCACCTCTGCCCACAAAGAATGTCCGGACACTGGCAGCAATCCTTTGTTGCATGTGCAATGCTGTAACCCAACTTTCCCAGTCTAAACATATTGTCAATTTAACTCAGCTTTCCCACTGTTGGTAACAGTTTCACAAAGTACCATCCCTGAAGAGTAGCCAGCTTCTGTATTGTAGTAATCTGCACCTCAGGGTCTCATCTACAGAGGCCCCCACAATGAGCAGTGCATTGGGCATTCGCTTGGCCGCCTGACGTCCTTTTCTCGTGGTCTCATTATTCTCATGACTTGGGATCAGAACCGGGAGAGATTTTACAAGAGTTTAGAAACATTCTTGTAGAGATGTGACATGGGACATCCCCACACACCGAGGCAATTCTGCGGCTTTCTCTTCAATAGCAGATAATCTGGATATGAAGAAGTGACCGAATATTGCCGGGAAGAGTCAGGAAATCCTATTGACCTGCATGGGGTGACAGGGTCATCTGCCTGTTCCTGTTTCAGTTGTTTTCCAGCATCCATTGTGATGCCCCTTTACACCAGGCAGCTTCTGTCACTATTCTCGTCAATACTTCACCTTCTTTTGAATGTTTTCCTCTCGGAGCATCTCCTGTTAACCCCTCCAAAACTGGAGACTCCTTCATCAGCCAATCATCCTCCTCCTCACACACAGGCTCCTGGATCAACCACTTCCCAAGGGAATTGAATGACTTCCTTATTGTTTCCTGATATTGTGCTCAATCACCCTCCCCCCGGGGTCTGTCATATTCCTTCACTCTGCGGCTTGTAGAGGGTCCGGACCCCCTCTCAAGAGCAAAGCTGCAGCAACCACAGGAAGATCTCTGACAGCTGGAGCTTAAAATAGTGCGGAAGCTTTATAAGAGGGGACCCGAGAGCAGCCATACATGACGGGACTGATAACAGAGAGTAATAGATTGTACTCACCTGTCCTACTGTCACCTATCCCAGTAATGGCTGATAACAGGGAGTAATAGATTGTACTCACCTGTTCTACAGTCATATTTTCTCACATCTTAGTACCTATCAGCCTGTGTGGGGACTGGACAGACACAATTTCTGTGACTCGGACAATTCTCATGGACGGAACGCTCTGTTCTCTGTGTAACGTGGATCATATTCATCATATCAACAGCAGAACATTAGAAACAGATTATGCTACTGCACAAAGACCACTATGGCAGCTCCCGGTTGGATTCATCTACTATTGGAATAGTGATGAGTGGGCACTACCATGCTCGGGTGCTCAGTACTGGTAACTAGTGATGAGTGGGCACTACCATGCTCGGGTGCTTAGTACTGGTAACTAGTGATGAGTGGACACTACCATGCTCGGGTGCTCAGTACTGGTAACTAGTGATGAGTGGACACTACCATGCTCGGGTGCTCAGTACTGGTAACTAGTGATGAGCGGGCACTACCATGCTCGGGTGCTCAGTACTGGTAACTAGTGATGAGCGGGCACTACCATGCTCGGATGCTCAGTACTGGTAACTAGTGATGAGCGGACACTACCATGCTCGGGTGCTCAGTACTGGTAACTAGTGATGAGTGGACACTACCATGCTCGGGTGCTCAGTACTGGTAACTAGTGATGAGCGGGCACTACCATGCTCGGGTGCTTAGTACTGGTAACTAGTGATGAGTGGACACTACCATGCTCGGGTGCTCAGTACTGGTTACTAGTGATGAGCGGGCACTACCATGCTCGGGTGCTCAGTACTGGTAACTAGTGATGAGCAGACACTACCATGCTCGGGTGCTCAGTACTGGTAACTAGTGATGAGTGGACACTACCATGCTCGGGTGCTCAGTACTGGTAACTAGTGATGAGCAGACACTACCATGCTCGGGTGCTCAGTACTGGTAACTAGTGATGAGCAGGCACTACCATGCTCAGGTGCTCAGTACTGGTAACTAGTGATGAGCGGGCACTACCATGCTCGGGTGTTCAGTACTGGTAACTAGTGATGAGCAGGCACTACCATGCTCAGGTGCTCAGTACTGGTAACTAGTGATGAGCGGGCACTACCATGCTCGGGTGCTCAGTACTGGTAACTAGTGATGAGTGGGCACTACCATGCTCGGGTGCTCAGTACTGGTAACTAGTGATGAGTGGGCACTACCATGCTCGGGTGCTCAGTACTGGTAGCTAGTGATGAGTGGGCACTACCATGCTCAGGTGCTCAGTACTGGTAACTAGTGATGAGCAGGCACTACCATGCTCGGGTGCTCAGTACTGGTAACTAGTGATGAGTGGGCACTACCATGCTCGGGTGCTCAGTACTGGTAACTAGTGATGAGCAGGCACTACCATGCTCGGGTGCTTAGTACTGGTAACTAGTGATGAGTGGACACTACCATGCTCAGGTGCTCAGTACTGGTAACTAGTGATGAGCGGGCACTACCATGCTCAGGTGCTCAGTACTGGTAACTAGTGATGAGCAGGCACTACCATGCTCGGGTGCTCAGTACTGGTAACTAGTGATGAGTGGGCACTACCATGCTCGGGTGCTCAGTACTGGTAACTAGTGATGAGCGGGCACTACCATGCTCGGGTGCTTAGTACTGGTAACTAGTGATGAGTGGACACTACCATGCTCGGGTGCTCAGTACTGGTAACTAGTGATGAGCGGGCACTACCATGCTCAGGTGCTCAGTACTGGTAACTAGTGATGAGCGGGCACTACCATGCTCGGGTGCTTAGTACTGGTAACTAGTGATGAGTGGACACTACCATGCTCAGGTGCTCAGTACTCGTAACTAGTGATGAGCGGCCACTACCATGCTCAGGTGCTCAGTACTGGTAACTAGTGATGAGCGGGCACTACCATGCTCAGGTGCTCAGTACTGGTAACTAGTGATGAGCGGGCACTACCATGCTCGGGTGCTCAGTACTGGTAACTAGTGATGAGCGGGCACTACCATGCTCGGGTGCTCAGTACTGGTAACTAGTGATGAGTGGGCACTACCATGCTCAGGTGCTCAGTACTGGTAACTAGAGATGAGTGGGCACTACCATGCTCGGGTGCTTAGTACTTGTAACTAGTGATGAGTGGGCACTACCATGCTCGGGTGCTTAGTACTTGTAACTAGTGATGAGTGGGCACTACCATGCTCGGGTGCTTAGTACTTGTAACTAGTGATGAGCGGGCACTACCATGCTCGGGTGCTTAGTACTTGTAACTAGTGATGAGCGGGCACTACCATGCTCAGGGGCTCAGTACTGGTAACTAGTGATGAGTGGACACTACCATGCTCAGGTGCTCAGTACTGGTAACTAGTGATGAGCAGGCACTACCATGCTCGGGTGCTTAGTACTGGTAACTAGTGATGAGTGGACACTACCATGCTCAGGTGCTCAGTACTGGTAACTAGTGATGAGTGGACACTACCATGCTCAGGTGCTCAGTACTGGTAACTAGTGATGAGCGGGCACTACCATGCTCGGGTGTTCAGTACTGGTAACTAGTGATGAGCAGGCACTACCATGCTCAGGTGCTCAGTACTGGTAACTAGTGATGAGCGGGCACTACCATGCTCGGGTGCTCAGTACTGGTAACTAGTGATGAGTGGGCACTACCATGCTCGGGTGCTCAGTACTGGTAGCTAGTGATGAGTGGGCACTACCATGCTCAGGTGCTCAGTACTGGTAACTAGTGATGAGCAGGCACTACCATGCTCGGGTGCTCAGTACTGGTAACTAGTGATGAGTGGGCACTACCATGCTCGGGTGCTCAGTACTGGTAACTAGTGATGAGCAGGCACTACCATGCTCGGGTGCTCAGTACTGGTAACTAGTGATGAGTGGGCACTACCATGCTCGGGTGCTTAGTACTGGTAACTAGTGATGAGTGGACACTACCATGCTCAGGTGCTCAGTACTGGTAACTAGTGATGAGCGGGCACTACCATGCTCAGGTGCTCAGTACTGGTAACTAGTGATGAGCAGGCACTACCATGCTCGGGTGCTCAGTACTGGTAACTAGTGATGAGTGGGCACTACCATGCTCGGGTGCTCAGTACTGGTAACTAGTGATGAGCGGGCACTACCATGCTCGGGTGCTTAGTACTGGTAACTAGTGATGAGTGGACACTACCATGCTCGGGTGCTCAGTACTGGTAACTAGTGATGAGCGGGCACTACCATGCTCAGGTGCTCAGTACTGGTAACTAGTGATGAGCGGGCACTACCATGCTCGGGTGCTTAGTACTGGTAACTAGTGATGAGTGGACACTACCATGCTCAGGTGCTCAGTACTCGTAACTAGTGATGAGCGGCCACTACCATGCTCAGGTGCTCAGTACTGGTAACTAGTGATGAGCGGGCACTACCATGCTCAGGTGCTCAGTACTGGTAACTAGTGATGAGCGGGCACTACCATGCTCGGGTGCTCAGTACTGGTAACTAGTGATGAGCGGGCACTACCATGCTCGGGTGCTCAGTACTGGTAACTAGTGATGAGTGGGCACTACCATGCTCGGGTGCTCAGTACTGGTAACTAGAGATGAGTGGGCACTACCATGCTCGGGTGCTTAGTACTTGTAACTAGTGATGAGTGGGCACTACCATGCTCGGGTGCTTAGTACTTGTAACTAGTGATGAGTGGGCACTACCATGCTCGGGTGCTTAGTACTTGTAACTAGTGATGAGCGGGCACTACCATGCTCGGGTGCTTAGTACTTGTAACTAGTGATGAGCGGGCACTACCATGCTCAGGTGCTCAGTACTGGTAACTAGTGATGAGTGGACACTACCATGCTCAGGTGCTCAGTACTGGTAACTAGTGATGAGCAGGCACTACCATGCTCGGGTGCTTAGTACTGGTAACTAGTGATGAGTGGACACTACCATGCTCAGGTGCTCAGTACTGGTAACTAGTGATGAGCGGACACTACCATGCTCAGGTGCTCAGTACTGGTAACTAGTGATGAGCGGGCACTACCATGCTCAGTACTGGTAACTAGTGATGAGCGGGCACTACCATGCTCAGGTGCTCAGTACTGGTAACTAGTGATGAGCAGGCACTACCATGCTCAGGTGCTCAGTACTGGTAACTAGTGATGAGCGGGCACTACCATGCTCGGGTGCTCAGTACTGGTAACTAGTGATGAGCAGGCACTACCATGCTCAGGTGCTCAGTACTGGTAACTAGTGATGAGCGGGCACTACCATGCTCGGGTGCTCAGTACTGGTAACTAGTGATGAGTGGGCACTACCATGCTCAGGTGCTCAGTACTGGTAACTAGTGATGGGCGGGCACTACCATGCTCAGGTGCTCAGTACTGGTAACTAGTGATGAGCGGGCACTACCATGCTCGGGTGCTCAGTACTGGTAACTAGTGATGAGCGGGCACTACCATGCTCGGGTGCTCAGTACTGGTAACTAGTGATGAGCAGGCACTACCATGCTCAGGTGCTCAGTACTGGTAACTAGTGATGAGCGGGCACTACCATGCTCGGGTGCTCAGTACTGGTAACTAGTGATGAGTGGGCACTACCATGCTCAGGTGCTCAGTACTGGTAACTAGTGATGGGCGGGCACTACCATGCTCAGGTGCTCAGTACTGGTAACTAGTGATGAGCGGGCACTACCATGCTCGGGTGCTCAGTACTGGTAACTAGTGATGAGCGGGCACTACCATGCTCGGGTGCTCAGTACTGGTAACTAGTGATGAGTGGGCACTACCATGCTCAGGTGCTCAGTACTGGTAACTAGTGATGAGCGGGCACTACCATGCTCGGGTGCTCAGTACTGGTAACTAGTGATGAGCGGGCACTACCATGCTCGGGTGCTCAGTACTCTTAACTAGTGATGAATGAGCACTCAGGTGCCTTGTACTCGTAACGAGCAGTTGGACGCTCGAATGGGCACGACTGGAGTACAGAGTATAGTGTAAGTCAACTCAAGATTTAACAAAAAAATTTCTCCATTGACTTCCATTAGACTCAGTATTCAAGTCGCGCCCATTCTATCTTCCAACTGCACGTTATGAGTACTGAACACCCGAGCATGGTAGTGCCCACTCATCACTAGTTACCAGTACTGAGCACCCGAGCATGGTAGTGCCCGCTCATCACTAGTTACCAGTACTGAGCACCTGAGCATGGTAGTGCCCGCTCATCACTAGTTACCAGTACTGAGCACCTGAGCATGGTAGTGCCCACTCATCACTAGTTACCAGTACTGAGCACCTGAGCATGATAGTGCCCGCTCATCACTAGTTACCAGTACTGAGCACCTGAGTATGGTAGTGCCCGCTCATCACTAGTTACCAGTACAGAGCACCTGAGCATGGTAGTGCCCGCTCAGCACTAGTTACCAGTACTGAGCACCTGAGCATGGTAGTGCCCGCTCATCACTAGTTACCAGTACTGAGCACCTGAGCATGGTAGTGCCCGCTCAGCACTAGTTACCAGTACTGAGCACCCGAGCATGGTAGTGCCCGCTCATCACTAGTTACCAGTACTGAGCACTCGAGCATGATAGTGCCCGCTCATCACTAGTTACCAGTATTGAGCACCTGAGCATGGTAGTGCCCACTCATCACTAGTTACCAGTACTGAGCACCCGAGCATGGTAGTGCTCGCTCATCACTAGTTACCAGTACTGAGCACTCGAGCATGATAGTGCCCGCTCATCACTAGTTACCAGTACTGAGTACCTGAGCATGGTAGTGCCCGCTCATCACTAGTTACCAGTACTGAGCACCTGAGCATGGTAGTGCCCACTCATCACTAGTTACCAGTACTGAGCACCCGAGCATGGTAGTGCCCGCTCATCACTAGTTACCAGTACTGAGTACCTGAGCATGGTAGTGCCCACTCATCACTAGTTACCAGTACTGAGCACCTGAGCATGGTAGTGCCCACTCATCACTAGTTACGATTACTCAGCACCCGAACATGGTAGTGCCCGCTCATCACTAGTTACCAGTACTGAGCACCTGAGCATGGTAGTGCCCACTCATCACTAGTTACCAGTACTGAGCACCCGAGCATGGTAGTGCCCGCTCATCACTAGTTACCAGTACTGAGTACCTGAGCATGGTAGTGCCCACTCATCACTAGTTACCAGTACTGAGCACCCGAGCATGGTAGTGCCCGCTCATCACTAGTTACCAGTACTGAGCACCCGAGCATGGTAGTGCTCGCTCATCACTAGTTACCAGTACTGAGCACCTGAGCATGGTAGTGCCCACTCATCACTAGTTACGATTACTCAGCACCCGAACATGGTAGTGATTGTTCATCACTAATTGTCCAGTCACATCCAGACCTGCTCAGATTCCAGTTAAGGCCTCGCACACTTTAGTCTAATGTTGGTTGGCCAAGCTCGATGGGTGCGGCCAATGGTGTAATATGTATGGGGCACCATCCGACTGATGGCTAGGAGAGACATTTCAGACTGCCGATTACATTGTTCTCATGAAGATACAGTGCCTTGTGAAAGTTTATATCCCCTTGGCATTTTTCGTGTTTTGCTACCTCCCAACCTGCAAATTCACTTTTTTTGAGGGTTTGCATCAGTTCATGTAAAGAGCATCTACAACTGTGAACATTTGGTTTTCTTTTTATTGTGAAGCAAACATCAAATAGAATAAAATAACTGAAAACTTCAGTGTGCATAATTACTCACTCCCTAAAGTCCGTACTTTTTGTAGAGCCTCCTTTTGAGTCAATTGCAGCTGCAAGTCGAGTCGCTTTGGATAAGTCTCTATGAGGTTTCCACATCTCTCCACTGGAATTTTTGCCTATTCCTCAATCCAAATCTGCTCCAAATCCTTCCACTTAGACATTATCTCTGGTGAGCAGCGATCTTCACACAATTCTCAGGTGGATTAAGGTCTGGGTTGTGACTCAGCCGCTCCAATACATTTACACCTTTCCCCTTACAGCCCTCAAATGTCGCTTTAGCAGTAGCTTTCAATCATTGTCTTGTTGCAAGGTGAACCTCTGTCCTAGTCTCAAATCACTAACAAACTGAAACAGGGTTTGCTCTAGAATATCACTCTAGTTCCCACTGTCCATCTTCCGATTGACTCGGACCATTTTTCCCATCCCTGCTGCCAAAAAAAATCTCCACAGCATGATGCTGCCACCACCATGTCTCACTGTGGTGATGGTGTTCTTGCAGTGATGAGCTGTGTTGGTTTGGTGCCATAGTACAGTCATATGAAAAAGTTTGGGCACCCCTATTAATGTTAACCTTTTTTCTTTATAACAATTTGGGTTTTTGCTATTTCAGTTTCATATATCTAATAACTGATGGACTGAGGAATATTTCTGGATTGAAATGAGGTTTATTGTACTAACAGAAAATGTGCAATCCGCATTTAAACAAAATTTGACCGGTGCAAAAGTATGGGCACCCTTATCAATTTCTTGATTTGAACACTCCTAACTACGTTTTACTGACTTACTAAAGCACTAAATTGGTTTTGTAACCTCATTGAGCTTTGAACTTCATAGGCAGGTGCATCCAATCATGAGAAAAGGTGTTTAAGGTGGCCACTTGCAAGTTGTTCTCCTATTTGAATCTCCTATGAAGAGTGGCATCATGGGCTCCTCAAAACAACTCTCAAATGATCTGAAAACAAAGATTATTCTACATAGTTGTTCAGGGGAAGGTACAAAAAGTTGTCTCAGAGATTTAACCTGTCAGTTTCCACTGTGAGGAACATAGTAAGGAAATGGAAGAACACAGGTACAGTTCTTGTTAAGCCCAGAAGTGGCAGACCAAGAAAAATATCAGAAAGGCAGAGAAGAAGAATGGTGAGAACAGTCAAGGACAATCCACAGACCACCTCCAAAGACCTGCAGCATCATCTTGCTGCAGATGGTGTCAATGTGCATCGGTCAACAATACAGCGCACGCTGCACAAGGACAAGCTGTATGGGAGAGTGATGCGAAAGAAGCCGTTTCTGCAAGCACGCCACAAACAGAGTCACCTGAGGTATGCAAAAGCATATTTGGACAAGCCAGTTACATTTTGGAAGAAGGGCCTGTGGACTGATGAGACAAAGATTGAGTTGTTTGGTCATACAAAAAGGCGTTATGCATGGAGGCAAAAAACACGGCATTCCAAGAAAAGCACTTGCTACCCACAGTAAAATTTGGTGGAGGTTCTGCACAGATGAAAAAAAGGAAGCACAGGTGAGAAGCATCATGCCTCGTCCCCAGCTCCTCCCGGATGTCGGCTAGTGGTCCCTATAGCACCGCATTGCTCACACTCGGCCAGGTGCCCCCCACACTCTCCGCTCACAGCGGACACTGAGGATCTCATCTTCCGCTTTTTCCGGGCAAAGGCGCAGGATATTTTTAGGTGCATTGTGCACTTTCCTGTTTATTTTATATGAAGAGTCTTAAAATAATGTGAGAAGTTGTGTGAATTGCGGAGTTATTGTAATGACACTTTGGAGAATAAACAAGTGAATGTGATTTACAGGAGGTGGGGGTCCCTGGGGAGCAGCAGCCTCCGAAGCGGCCCCTCACCTCGAATTGTGTGGTGGGCTGCAGCTTCCTGATCCTCGCTGAGGTTCACAGGATCACAGATCAACAATACGTATATCACAGCGGCCAGGGATACTCTATCTACACCAGAGACGATTTACACAAACCACATCCTCATAATGACAACTAGATCCCTACCAACTGCCAATCAATACTGACCAGTGCCTCCATGCAACTACAGTGCCGCCATACAGCAAAAGTGCCTCCATACAGCAACAGTGCCTCCACACAGTGCCTCCACACTGCGCTTCCATACAGTGCCTCCATACAGCAACAGTGCCTCCACACAGTGCCTCCACACTGCGCTTCCATACAGTGCCTCCATACAGCAACAGTGCCTCCACACAGTGCCTCCACACTGCGCTTCCATACAGTGCCTCCATACAGCAACAGTGCCTCCATATAGCAACAGTGCCTCCATATAGCAACAGTGCCTCCACACAGTGCCTCCACACTGCGCTTCCATACAGTGCCTCCATACAGCAACAGTGCCTCCACACAGTGCCTCCACACTGCGCTTCCATACAGTGCCTCCATACAGCAACAGTGCCTCCACACAGTGCCTCCACACTGCGCTTCCATACAGTGCCTCCATACAGCAACAGTGCCTCCACACAGTGCCTCCACACTGCGCTTCCATACAGTGCCTCCATACAGCAACAGTGCCTCCATATAGCAACAGTGCCTCCATATAGCAACAGTGCCTCCACACAGTGCCTCCACACTGCGCTTCCATACAGTGCCTCCATACAGCAACAGTGCCTCCACACAGTGCCTCCACACTGCGCTTCCATACAGTGCCTCCATACAGCAACAGTGCCTCCATATAGCAACAGTGCCTCCATATAGCAACAGTGCCTCCACACAGTGCCTCCACACTGCGCTTACATACAGTGCCTCCATACAGCAACAGTGCCTCTATATAGCAACAGTGCCTCCATATAGCAACAGTGCCTCCACACAGTGCCTCCACACTGCGCTTACATACAGTGCCTCCATACAGCAACAGTGCCTCCATATAGCAACAGTGCCTCCATACAGCAACAGTGCCTCCATATAGCAACAGTGCCTCCATACAGCAACAGTGTGTCCATACAGTGCTTCTATACAGGTACAAGTTCTCCATGCAGCTACAGTGCCTCCATGCAGCAACAGAGCCTCCATACTGCTACAGCGCTTCCTTACAATGCCTCCATACAGAGCCTCCATACTGCTACAGCGCCTCCTTACAGTGCCTCCATACAGAGCCTCCATACTGCTACAGCGCTTCCTTACAGTGCCTCCATACAGAGCCTCCATACTGCTACAGCGCCTCCTTACAGTGCCTCCATACAGAGCCTCCATACTGCTACAGCGCTTCCTTACAGTGCCTCCATACAGAGCCTCCATACTGCTACAGCGCTTCCTTACAGCGCTTCCTTACAGTGCCTCCATACAGAGCCTCCATACTGCTACAGCGCTTCCTTACAGCGCTTCCTTACAGTGCCTCCATACAGAGCCTCCATACTGCTACAGCGCTTCCTTACAGTGCCTCCATACAGAGCCTCCATACTGCTACAGCGCTTCCTTACAGTGCCTCCATACAGAGCCTCCATACTGCTACAGCGCTTCCTTACAGCGCTTCCTTACAGTGCCTCCATACAGAGCCTCCATACTGCTACAGCGCCTCCTTACAATGCCTCCATACAGAGCCTCCATACTGCTACAGCACCTCCATACAGTGCTACCATACAGCTACAGTGCCTCCATGCAGATACTGTGCCTCCATCTATAGAAAATAGAATGAGACCTACAATGAAAAGAGCACATCACCTACAGTCACATATGGTGGAGAACCAGATGTTTTGGGGTAGTTTTGCTGCCTCTGGCACTGGGGGCTTTGACTATCTGCAAAGTATTATAAAATCTGAAGAGCACTCAGGAGTGTGAGTGCTCCTGTGTATGGGGAGTGCTCAGCATCGTTACTACTCCTGTGTATGGGGAGCACTCGGCATCGTTAGTACTCCTGTGTATGGGGAGCGCTCGGCAGTGTGAGTGTTTCAGTGTATGGGGAGCACTCGGCATCGTTAGTACTCCTGTGTATGGGGAGCGCTCGGCAGTGTGAGTGTTCCAGTGTATGGTGAGCGCTCGGGAGTGTGAATGTTCCAGTGCATGGTGAGCACTCGGGAGTGTGAGTGTTCCAGTGTATGGGGAGCGCTCGGGAGTGTGAGTGTTCCAGTGTATGGTGAGCGCTCGGGAGTGTGAGTGTTCCAGTGTATGGTGAGCGCTCGGGAGTGTGAGTGTTCCAGTGTATGGGGAGTGCTTGGGAGCGTGAATGCTCCTGTGTATAGGGAGTGCTCCGGAGTGTGAGTGTTCCAGTGGATGGGGAGCGCTCGGCAGTGTGAGTGTTTCAGTGTATGGGGAGCACTCGGCATCGTTAGTACTCCTGTGTATGGGGAGCGCTCGGCAGTGTGAGTGTTCCAGTGTATGGTGAGCGCTCGGGAGTGTGAATGTTCCAGTGCATGGTGAGCACTCGGGAGTGTGAGTGTTCCAGTGTATGGGGAGCGCTCGGGAGTGTGAGTGTTCCAGTGTATGGTGAGCGCTCGGGAGTGTGAGTGTTCCAGTGTATGGGGAGTGCTTGGGAGCGTGAATGCTCCTGTGTATAGGGAGTGCTCCGGAGTGTGAGTGTTCCAGTGGATGGGGAGCGCTCGGCAGTGTGAGTGTTTCAGTGTATGGTGAGCGCTCGGCAGTGTGAGTGTTCCAGTGTATGGGGAGTGCTCCGGAGTGTGAGTGTTCCAGTGTATGGGGAGTGCTGGGTAGCGTGAATGATCCTGTGTATAGGGAGCGCTCAGAAGTGTGAGTGTTCCAGTGAATGGTGAGCGCTCGGGAGTGTGAGTGTTCCAGTGTATGGGGAGCGCTCAGAAGTGTGAGTGTTTCAGTGTATGGGGAGCGCTCGGCAGTGTGAGTGTTTCAGTGTATGGGGAGCGCTCGGCAGTGTGAGTGTTTCAGTGTATGGGGAGCGCTCGGGAGTGTGAGTGTTCCAGTGGATGGGGAGCGCTCGGCAGTGTGAGTGTTTCAGTGTATGGTGAGTGCTCGGCAGTGTGAGTGTTCCTGTGTATGGAGAGTGCTCGGCAGTGTGAGTGTTCCAGTGGATGGGGAGTGCTCGGCAGTGTGAGTGTTCCAGTGTATGGGGAGCGCTCGGGAGCGTGAATGATCCTGTGTATAGGGAGCGCTCAGAAGTGTGAGTGTTCCAGTGTATGGGGAGCGCTCAGAAGTGTGAGTGTTTCAGTGTATGGGGAGTGCTCGGCAGTGTGAGTGTTTCAGTGTATGGGGAGTGCTCGGCAGTGTGAGTGTTTCAGTGTATGGTGAGCGCTCGGCAGTGTGAGTGTTCCAGTGTATGGGGAGTGCTGGGGAGCGTGAATGATCCTGTGTATAGGGAGCGCTCAGAAGTGTGAGTGTTCCAGTGTATGGTGAGCGCTCGGGAGTGTGAGTGTTCCAGTGTATGGGGAGCGCTCAGAAGTGTGAGTGTTTCAGTGTATGGGGAGCGCTCGGCAGTGTGAGTCCTCCGGTGTATGGGGAGTGCTCAGGAGTGTGAGTGTTCCTGTGTATGGGGAGCGCTCGGGAGTGTGAGTCCTCCGGTGTATGGGGAGTGCTCAGGAGTGTGAGTGTTCCTGTGTATGGGGAGCGCTCGGGAGTGTGAGTCCTCCGGTGTATGGGGAGTGCTCGGCAGTGTGAGTATTTCAGTGTATGGGGAGCGCTCGGCAGTGTGAGTGTTCCAGTGTATGGGGAGCGCTCGGGAGTCTGTGTGTTCCAGTGGATGGGGAGCGCTCGGCAGTGTGAGTGTTCCTGTGTATGGGGAGCGCTCGGGAGTGTGAGTGTTCCTGTGTATGGGGAGTGCTCGGCAGTGTGAGTGTTCCTGTGTATGGGGAGCGCTCGGGAGTGTGAGTCCTCCGGTGTATGGGGAGTGCTCAGGAGTGTGAGTGTTCCTGTGTATGGGGAGCGCTCGGCAGTGTGAGTGTTCCAGTGTATGGGGAGCGCTCGGCAGTGTGAGTGTTCATGTGTATGGGGAGCGCTCAGGAGTGTGAGTGTTCCAGTGTATGGGGAGTGCTCCGGAGTGTGAGTGTTCCAGTGTATGGTGAGCGCTCGGGAGTGTGTGTGTTCCAGTGGATGGGGAGCGCTCGGCAGTGTGAGTGTTCCAGTGTATGGGGAGCGCTCGGCAGTGTGAGTGTTCATGTGTATGGGGAGCGCTCAGGAGTGTGAGTGTTCCAGTGTATGGGGAGTGCTCCGGAGTGTGAGTGTTCCAGTGTATGGTGAGCGCTCGGGAGTGTGAGTGTTCCAGTGTATGGTGAGCGCTCAGAAGTGTGAGTGTTTCAGTGTATGGGGAGCGCTCGGCAGTGTGAGTGTTCCAGTGTATGGGGAGCGCTCGGCAGTGTGAGTGTTCCAGTGTATGGGGAGTTCTCCGGAGTGTGAGTGTTCCAGTGTATGGTGAGCGCTCGGGAGTGTGAGTGTTCCAGTGTATGGTGAGCGCTCGGCAGTGTGAGTGTTCCAGTGTATGGGGAGTGCTTGGGAGCGTGAATGCTCCTGTGTATAGGGAGTGCTCCGGAGTGTGAGTGTTCCAGTGGATGGGGAGCGCTCGGCAGTGTGAGTGTTTCAGTGTATGGTGAGCGCTCGGCAGTGTGAGTGTTCCAGTGTATGGGGAGCGCTCAGAAGTGTGAGTGTTCCAGTGTATGGTGAGCGCTCGGGAGTGTGAGTGTTCCAGTGTATGGGGAGCGCTCAGAAGTGTGAGTGTTTCAGTGTATGGGGAGCGCTCGGCAGTGTGTGTTCCAGTGGATGGGGAGCGCTCGGCAGTGTGAGTGTTTCAGTGTATGGTGAGTGCTCGGCAGTGTGAGTGTTCCAGTGGATGGGGAGCGCTCGGCAGTGTGAGTGTTCCAGTGTATGGGGAGCGCTCGGCAGTGTGAGTGTTCGAGTGGATGGGGAGCGCTCGGCAGTGTGAGTGTTCCAGTGTATGGGGAGCGCTCGGCAGTGTGAGTGTTCCAGTGTATGGGGAGTGCTCGGGAGTGTGAGTGTTCCAGTATATGGGGAGAGCTCAGCAGTGTGAGTGTTCCAGTGTATGGGGAGTGCTCGGGAGTGTGAGTGTTTCAGTGTGTGGGGAGCGCTCGGCAGTGTGAGTGTTCCTGTGTATGGGGAGCGCTCCGCAGTGTGAGTGTTTCAGTGTATGGGGAGCGCTCGGCAGTGTGAGTGTTCCTGTGTATGGGGAGTGCTCGGCAGTGTGAATGCTCCTCTGTATATGGAGCGCTCAGGAGTGTGGGTGCTCATGTGTATGGGGAGCGCTCGGGAGCGTGAATGCTCCAGTGTATGGGGAGCGCTCGGCAGTGTGAGTGTTCCTGTGTATGGGGAGCGCTCCGCAGTGTGAGTGTTCCAGTGTATGGGGAGTGCTCGGGAGTGTGAGTGTTCCAGTGTATGGGGAGCGCTCGGCAGTGTGAATGTTCCAGTGTATGGGGAGTGCTCGGCAGTGTGAGTGTTTCAGTGTATGGGGAGCGCTCGGCAGTGTGAGTGTTCCAGTGTATGGGGAGTGCTCGGCAGTGTGAGTGTTTCAGTGTATGGGGAGCGCTCGGCAGTGTGAGTGTTCCAGTGTATGGGGAGCGCTCCGCAGTGTGAGTGTTTCAGTGTATGGGGAGCGCTCGGCAGTGTGAGTGTTCCTGTGTATGGGGAGTGCTCGGCAGTGTGAGTGTTCCAGTGTATGGGGAGCGCTCGGCAGTGTGAATGCTCCTGTGTATATGGAGCGCTCGGCAGTGTGAATGCTCCTGTGTATATGGAGCGCTCGGCAGTGTGAATGCTCCTGTGTATGGGGAGCGCTCGGGAGCGTGAATGCTCCAGTGTATGGGGAGCGCTCGGCAGTGTGAGTGTTCCTGTGTATGGGGAGCGCTCCGCAGTGTGAGTGTTTCAGTGTATGGGGAGCGCTCGGCAGTGTGAGTGTTCCTGTGTATGGGGAGTGCTCCGGAGTGTGAGTGTTCCAGTATATGGGGAGAGCTCAGCAGTGTGAGTGTTCCTGTGTATGGGGAGCGCTCGGCAGTGTGAGTGTTCCTGTGTATGGGGAGCGCTCGGCAGTGTGAGTGTTCCTGTGTATGGGGAGTGCTCCGGAGTGTGAGTGTTCCTGTGTATGGGGAGTGCTCGGCAGTGTGAGTGTTCCTGTGTATGGGGAGCGCTCGGCAGTGTGAGTGTTCCTGTGTATGGGGAGTGCTCCGGAGTGTGAGTGTTCCTGTGTATGGGGAGCGCTCGGCAGTGTGAGTGTTCCTGTGTATGGGGAGTGCTCGGCAGTGTGAGTGTTCCTGTGTATGGTGAGCGCTCGGCAGTGTGAGTGTTCCTGTGTATGGGGAGTGCTCCGGAGTGTGAGTGTTTCAGTGTATGGGGAGAGCTCAGCAGTGTGAATGCTCCTGTGTATAGGGAGCGCTCGGCAGTGTGAGTGTTCCAGTGTATGGGGAGAGCTCAGCAGTGTGAGTGTTCCTGTGTATGGGGAGCGCTCGGCAGTGTGAGTGTTCCTGTGTATGGGGAGTGCTCGGCAGTGTGAGTGTTCCTGTGTATGGGGAGTGCTCGGCAGTGTGAGTGTTCCTGTGTATGGGGAGTGCTCGGCAGTGTGAGTGTTCCTGTGTATGGGGAGTGCTCGGCAGTGTGAGTGTTCCTGTGTATGGGGAGTGCTCGGCAGTGTGGGTGCTCCTGTGTACGGGGAAGACAAATGAGGCTGAACCTTCATTAGCGGACAGGCCCCTGACATGAATAGGGGCTGCCTGGAAATTGCGGTGTTTTGTGTAAATTACAATCTGTGTAATGAAAGAAAGCTGGAAATAAAAAAAAAAAAAAAGCTCTGGACTAGATACAAATGGAAACAATGTAACAATCAGACAAGTGACAATCTGCAGCAGCTCCTCTCCTCTGCAGCAATGACCTCCACATATTCCAATATGAGAACGTAGGAAAACACAGCTGTGCCGCGATCCTCTATCAAATATGATCTAATGTTAATAAGGATCAGATGGAGCGAGAACATTACTCAATAGCCAGGAAAACGTGCAAGAGACTCCACCAGGCCCGGGAATACTCATGTAGCAGGTGGTCTAGCCATGGGGATCGGACCACCTCCTGGAGCCTCCACTATGGTGGTGTGTGCAAATGTTTCACAAAAGTTCAGGGTGAATGGAAATAGTTATGTACAGTCTGCACATGTCGTGACTGCAAGAAGGGAGTGGATGCAGAAAGTCACCATTCCCCCCACCCCAGCCATTGTCAGAACAAATCATCAAGTATCAGTAATTGAATTCATGATTAATATAGATGACAGCTAGAACCTCTCTTCCCTCGCTCTCCTGGCATGGTCAGTACAGAAATCTCTCTATCGTGGAGGGGTGAGAGGGAGTAATAAAGATGGAGTCCCTAATGTGTCTGTGTATTGATTTGTAATAAAGTATTTTTTCTCTGTGTGGGGTCTTTTTTTTAAACCCTTTATTGGAGATTCTTAATGGCTGTGTCAAACTTGGCCTGACATTAAGAATCTCGGGCTTTATACCAGCTGGTAAAACAAGGCTGGTATTAACCCCTTATTACCCACCCATTGTACCACCTGGCACCAGGGCCACTGGAAAAGTTGCATACAGCGCCAGAAGATGGCGCTTTGATGAAAGTGCCATTTTTTGGGGTGGCTGTGGACTGCAATTCTCAGCGGGGGGGACCAGAAAGCTTGGGCCACCCTGCGCTGCGGATTCCAATCCCCAGCTGCCTAGTTGTACCTGGTCGGACACAAAATATGGGCGAAGCCCACATCATTTTTTTTCATTATTTCATGAAATTCATGAAATAGTTTAAAAAAAGAGCTTCCCTATATTTTTTGTTCCCAGCCGGGTACAAATAGGCAGCTCGGGGTTGGGGGCAGCCCATACCTGCCTGCTGTACCTGGCTAGCATACAAAAAATATGGCGAAGGGTTATGTGTTTGGGTTTTTGGTTTTTTTTAATTTTTTTAATGAATTTAAAAAAAAAATAAAATATATATATAAACATGGGCTTCGGCCATCGAGCGCCAGAGCATTTTCCTTCTCAACTCTTCCCTACTCCTGAGCACACAGCCAGCAGAACAAGTAATCAGATTACTCCAGTGTTGGTCGATTACTTGTTCTGTGTCCCTCTGCGTCCATCACAAAGTGTGCGGATTGTGAGGTCAGCTGAGTTCAGTCCGGCACTGGAGTCAGCTGATCTGACCTCAGCTGAACTCCAGCCTGCACACGCTGAGATGAATGCAGGGGGACACAGAACAAGTAATCGTCCGACACTGGAGTCAGCTGATCTGAACTCAGCTGAACTCCTGACCACATAGACCACACACGGTCACACGTGATCGGCAGCAGGCAGTGACTGCTGTTAACCTGTATCCATCGCAGCGTGTGCGGGCTGTGAGATCAGGAGTTCAGCTGACTGGAGTGGCGGCAGATAAATTCTGTGTCCCGCTGCAGAAGGATCCAGTAAAATAACAATTGCGGTTGCATGCGTTGCACATTTATTCTACAGGATCCGGTCACATGCGGTTTTTTGCCTACAGGCAAAAAAACACTGATGTGAAAGTAGCCTGCAAAATGCATGCCACATGGATGATACGGACGACACAGACTAGGCAAGAGGGGAAAAAGCAATCTCATGACCCCATCATTTTTTTTCCCCCAATTATTTATTTTTTTGACATGTTGCGTCAGCTAAGGCTGCTTTCATACATCAGTTTTTTTGCTATCAGGCACAATCAGGCGAAAAATGGATGAAGCCGAATCAGTTTTTTTCCGCATTGCATTGTATTAGCGCCGGATTGAGCCTGATGCCCTTGCGTTGCAATCGTTGTGCACGGATCCAGCGAAATGTATGTGTCCAGCTGCCGGAAATGACGTAGCATGCAGCGTTTTTTGACAACGGCAAAAAACGGACAGCGCCGTGTCCGGCGTCATGTACAACAAAAGCCTATGGGCGCCGGATCCGTCGTAAAGCGGCATATAACGTATTACAGCGACTGATTCCGTTTTTTTCTACTGAGCACGCTCAGTGGCACAACGGATCCGTCCAAAAACTGAAAGAACTGAAGGAAAAAAACTGATGCAACTGATCCGTTTTTTCGCCTGATCCATTGCATCAATTTTTACACCGGATTGTGCCTGATGTAAAAAAACTGATGTGTGAAAGCAGCCTAACCATAATTTCTGTACACACACACACACACACACACACACACACTATGAACTATATGAAAACAAGCAGAAGATGGCCGCTTTCTTCCCCGGGTTGTGCAGAGCTGGGAGCTTCTGCTGTCTCTATTGTGATTGCTCTCAGTGCATCCACAGGGAACAGGCAGGGAGGAGTCTTTGGGTAGAGAGCTGAGTGGGTGTGTTAGAAACAGTCCCACAGCCGCAAAGAATTATGGGAGTTGTAGGAACTGAACCAGGAAGTCAGGAGAGAGATTAACCCCATCAGAGGTGGAGCCAGAAATGAGGATGTGCTGCTAGAGCACGATAACAGGTAATAGTGCTGAAATAACATAATAGATGTGTGGAAAGGGACATATTAGCAAGAATTATGAGAAAAAAAACAAACAGTTTTGGTAACTGGACAACTTCTTTAATACTTGGTGGCCATCTCCTTGTTGGCTGCCCAGCAGTCAGATGTGTTTTGTAGTTGATGATGAGGTTTGATGTCAGGAGGATTTTGCTCCACTCCTCTTTGCAGATCATCTCTAAATCATTAAGATTTTGAGGCTGTCACTTGGCGACTCAGAGCTTCAGCTCCTCCATAGGTTTTCTATGGGATTAAGGTCTTGAGACTGGCTATGCCACTCAATGACCTTAATGTGCTTCTTTTTGAGCCACTCCTTGGTTGCCTTGGCTGTATGTTTTGGGTCACTGTTGTGCTGGGAGACGCAGCCACGACCCATTTTTAATGTCCTGATGGAGGAAAGGAGGTTGTCACTCAGGATTTTACAGTACATGGCTCCATCCATTGACCCATTGATGCGGTGAAGTAGTCCTGTGTCCTTAGCAGAGAAACACCCCCAAAATAATGTTTCCACCTCCATGCTTGACAGTACGGATGGTGTTCTTTGGGTCATACACAGTATTCCTTTTCCTCCAAACACGGCGAATTGAGTTAAGGCCAAAGAGCTGAATTTATGTCTCATCTGACCACAGCACCTTCTCCCTATCACTCTCAGAATCATCCAGGTGTTCATTGGCAAACTGCAGACGGGCCGGCTGCACATGCACCTTCTTCAGACGGGCCGGCTGCACATGGACCTTCTTCAGACGGGCCGGCTGCACATGGACCTTCTTCAGACGGGCCGGCTGCACATGTACCTTCTTCAGACGGGCCGGCTGCACATGGGCCTTCTTCAGACAGGCCAGCTGCACATGCACCTTCTTCAGACGGGCCGGCTGCACATGGACCTTCTTCAGACGGGCCGGCTGCACATGGGCCTTCTTCAGACGCGCCGACTGCACATGGGTCTTCTTCAGACAGGCCGGCTGCACATGGGCCTTCTTCAGACGGGCCGGCTGCACATGGGCCTTCTTCAGACAGGCCGGCTGCACATGGGCCTTCTTCAGACGGGCCGGCTGCACATGGACCTTCTTCAGACAGGCCGGCTGCACATTGGCCTTCTTCAGACGGGCCAGCTGCACATGGGCCTTCTTCAGACAGGCCGGCTGCACATGGGCCTTCTTCAGACGGGCCGGCTGCACATGGGCTTTCTTCAGACAGGCCGGCTGCACATGGGCCTTCTTCAGACCGGCCGGCTGCACATGGACCTTCTTCAGACAGGCCGGCTGCACATTGGCCTTCTTCAGACGGGCCGGCTGCACATGGACCTTCTTCAGACAGGCCGGCTGCACATTGGCCTTCTTCAGACGGGCCGGCTGCACATTGGCCTTCTTCAGACAGGCCGGCTGCACATGGGCCTTCTTCAGACGGGCCGGCTGTACATGGACCTTATTCAGACAAGCCGGCTGCACATGGGCCTTCCTCAGATGGTCCGGCTGCACATGGGCCTTCTTCAGACAGGCCGGCTGCACATGGGCCTTCTTCAGACCGGCCGGCTGCACATGGGCCTTCTTCAGACCGGCCGGCTGCACATGGACCTTCTTCAGACAGGCCGGCTGCACATTGGCCTTCTTCAGACGGGCCGGCTGCACATGGGCCTTCTTCAGACGGGCCGGCTGCACATGGGCCTTCTTCAGACGGGCCGGCTGTACATGGACCTTATTCAGACAGGCCGGCTGCACATTGGCCTTCTTCAGACGGGCCGGCTGCACATGGGCCTTCCTCAGATGGTCCGGCTGCACATGGGCATTCTTCAGATGGTCCGGCTGCACATGGACCTTCTGATTTCCCTCACTGTACTGCAATCCTGACGTTTTGTAGTATATAGTGCAAGGGATCCAATGACCAAAGGATCAAGTCCTTTATGGGGGCTAAAAAAAATAAGTAAAAAATAATTTAAAAAGGCTTTTAAAAAAATAGAAAAAAAAATGAAACTTTAATCACCCCCTTTTCTAATTAAAGAAAGCATATTTGGTGTTTCTGCGTCTGTAAAAAACGAAAATTATAAAAGCATAAACCGATTTAACTTGTAGGGTAAACGCTGTAAAAAGAAACAAATTGAAACTTTAGAACAGTCAATGTTTTATGTTGCACCTTCCTGCCAATGGTGAAATAAACAGCGATTAAAGGGGGCTTTACACGCTACGACATCGCTAATGCGGAGTCGTTGGGGTCATGGAATTTGTGACGCACATCCGGCCGCATTAGCGATGTTGTTGCATGTGACACCGATGAGTGATTTTGCATCGTCGCAAAAACATGCAAAATGGCTCATCGGTGACATGGGGGTCCATTCTCAAAAATCGTTACTGCAGCAGTAACGAGGTTGTTCCTCGTTCCTGCGGCAGCACACATCGCTCCGTGTGACACCGCAGGAAGGAGGAAGCTCCCCTTACCTGCCTCCCGGGCCGCTATGCGAAGGAAGGAGGTGGGCGGGATGTTACGTCCTGCTCATCTCCGCCCCTCCGCTTTGATTGGGCGGTGGTTCAGTGACGCTGCTGTGACGTCGCTGTGACGCTGAACGAACCGCCTCTTTAGAAAGGAGGCGGTTCGCCGGTCACAGCGACGTCGCCGGGCAGGTAAGTATGTGTGACGGCTCTGGGCGATGTTGTGCTGCACGGGCAGCGATTTGCCCGTGTCACACAACAGATGGGGGCGGGTACCCACGCTGGCGATATCGGGACCAATATCACAGCGTGTAAAGCAGCCTTAAGAGTTTGCATGTACGTCTAGATAGTATCAGTAATAATGTCACCGAGCAACGCAAAAAAGTCACATAACTATGGATGGGAAAAAAAAAAAGTTATCTGTCTCAGAAATCAGTGACACAAACCAATTTTTTTTTATTTTTTATTTTTTTTACAAAGTTAAGGTTTATTAATTACTAAAACAGAAAAAAAAAGAAATAAAAAAAAAAAAAATGACTAGTAACGTTTGGAATCACCACGATTGTACTGAGCGCACAATCAAGTTATTAAACATAAAACTTTAGGAGTTGCACCATTTTTTTTACCATTTCACAGCAGCTGGATTTTTCCACCCATTTTTAAGTACATTACATGATTAAATGAATAGCGTCAATCAAAAGTACAACTTATCCAGTGAGAAGCAAGCCCTCATATCAAAGAAAAAGTAATAAAATTACGGCTCTTGGGAGGATAGGAAAGAATGAAAGCGCAAAAGTTTCAAAATTGCTCAGTATGAAGGGGTTAAAATTGACATAAAGAACATTACAAGTCATCAAATTGATAATGAATCGTATGCTAATCCCAGTGACAATGAATGTGCGGGCAGGTGGGCCCCGGCCCGGAGAGGTGGTCTGTCTGGAAGAATCTATAGAACGTTGCATTATTTGCAGAGCTGAAATCGATCTCAGCCCGAGACGGTCCAAGGCTACTGGAATTAAGCGGTAATAGCTTCGAGGAGTGTTGGTTTCCACATCTGTTTGCGGTCGAGTCGCTTTCACCGAGATGCATCCGCTCACGTCCTTGTGCGCTTGGCTGTGAAACGCAGCGACGTCGTGCCAACCCGAGGGCAGCGCTCCCGGAAAGAATGAGGCGCTTCACAAAACATTGCCATCTCTCTAGTGATACCTGGCCCCGGGGTGGTTTATTAGCGGCTCTCTAAGACTATCCACTTAAGAATCTACTGTATGTCTAATCCACTCACTGGAAGCCGGCGTGAAGCCGCCAAGAGCCGGTGGAGAATGTAACTGATCCCGGATTTAATGAGGGATTAGCAAAGGCAAAGTTACGATTTCAGCCGGCGGAATCCTCCGCTGAGCTCAAAATTACAAATTCCAGCCCTCTCCGGAGAGAACGAGCCTTGACCCCTTGTATATATGAGAAGGAAAGTGCACAATGGAAAGCAGTGGGTGTTACGGATTAATATTTTAATAAAACCGTAGTGGGAGCCGGACCCGTATTAGAACCAGATGGAGCCTTCCACACAAAGTCATTTGCATTGGATTCTCTCTCCAAACAATTTGTAGGAAATGTCTTACACGGCCGCTAATGTAAATTCATGTCACATTGACCCAATAAAGATTGTTGTCTCTCGGCCAAGCTTATTTCCAATTCTTCCATTTCTTGTATTTAGAGCATTATTTGCGTAATCATTCTGAAGTGCTTATGCTTCAAGCTCTGGAGATACGTGAGGACAAGATGCCGAGAAATGCGCTGGATAAATGGAGAACGCCACTGTATTGTACACATTCACAGCTTAAAGGGGATGACCACCCACGAAAATGTCCAGCATGGTGCAAAATACAAAAGTAATGCAAACTCACCCTACTGACCCTGGACGCTCCTCCTCTGGTCTCCTATAGAAGGGAGCAAATCAAATCCCTTACAAAAAAATACGTTTTTTGGAATTTTACTTCCACAAATCTATAAAATGTTTGCCCGTTGCCTGCTGAATTATAAGGGCTAAAAAGGGGCAAAAGGAAACAATATTTCCTGGGCTCTGTCCTCACCTGTCCAGCGGCCACAGCTCCTCGCCCGGTCCTCTGATAGCGCCTTTCTGGTCCTCTAGGCCTTGTGCTACCACCGTACAATAGGCCCCACGCTGTCACATGAGGCCTGACGCAGGCCACTGAGGTTATTGACTGAATGGAGACAAATCAAATTCAGCACCGGAATGACCAAGAATGAAACAAAGCAAGAGAGAAGATGTTTATTGAGGAGAGGTTACAACTTAGAGCAGGAGAGGAGCTGTAGACAGAGGAGAGGTTACAATTTAGAGCAATGGAGGAGCTGTAGGGAGAAGAAAAGTTACAACTTAGAGCAGGAAAGGAGCTGTAGACAGAAGAGAGATTAGATTTTAGAGCAGGAGAGGAGCTGTAGACAGAAGAGAGAATAGAATTTAGAGCAGGAGAGGAGCTGTAGACAGAAGAGAGAATAGAATTTAGAGCAGGAAAGGAGCTGTAGACAAAAGAGAGATTAGAATTTAGAGCAGGAGAGGAGCTGTAGACAAAAGAAAGAATAGAATTTAGAGCAGGAGAGGAGCTGTAGACAAAAGAGAGAATAGAATTTAGAGCAGGAAAGGAGCTGTAGACAGAAGAGAGAATAGAATTTAGAGCAGGAGAGGAGCTGTAGACAAAAGAGAGATTAGAATTTAGAGCAGTAGAGGAGCTGTAGACAAAAGAGAGATTAGAATTTAGAGCAGGAGAGGAGCTGTAGACAGAAGAGATATTACAACTTAGAGCAGGAGAGGAGCTGTAGACAGAAGAGAGATTAGAATTTAGAGCAGGAGAGGAGCTGTAGGCAGAAGAAAAGTTACAACTTAGAGCAGGAGAGGAGCTGTAGACAGAGGAGATATTACAATTTAGAGCAGGAGAGGAGCTGTAGACAGAAGAGAGATTATAATTTAGAGCAGGAGAGGAGCTGTAGACAGAAAAGAAGTTACAACTTAGAGCAGGAGAGGAGCTGTAGACAGAGGAGATATTACAACTTAGAGCAGGAGAGGAGCTTTAAACCATGAAGGTTACAATTTATAGCAATGGAGGAGTTGCAGACAGAAGAAAAAAAGGTACAGCTTAGAGCATGAGAGGAGCTATAGACAGAGGAGAGATTACAAGTTTGAGCAGGGGAGGAGCTGTAGACAGTGGAACGTTTACCAGCAGAAGCAGGAGAGTGGAGCTGGACATAAGATAGTTGGACTTCATTGAGGAGAGACCGGAATAATTCTGACCCCTTTGAATGTTAATGATTAAAATTGTGAAAAGGAAAATAAATGAAAAATATGCTTCAAATTGAAGATCCACCATGAAGTAGAGTGACCTGAAGACTGAAGCTTTATAGGACCTGGTACAACACTAATTCCCCAAAAATTGGGACTTTGTGTAACACGTAAACAAATGGTGATGATCTGGAAATCACTTGTTGCAATATTTTATTCAGATCGGTCATCAAGATCTGAACAGCAGGAAAAAGGGTGCAGTAGGGACCCCAAATGTGGGTCCAGACACCCAATTTGCTACAAAAGGACAAAATTAAAGGTAATAGGTAGTGACTCGGAACACAATTCAAACCTGTAACTAGGAGAGTCATATGTCCACCAGAGTAAATAACCAAATTAGTTTATTAAATACATATCAAGAAACGATAACATGGTACAAAAAGGAAAAAGAAAAAAAGATGGAGTGCGGAATACAAGGAGAACTCCACATTGCAGGGTTTTCGTACTTTTATTCCGCACTCGGCGCCTTGTTTTGTCTTTTTCCTTTTTGTATCATGTTATCTTATCATGATGTGTTTAATAAACTGATTTGATTATTTACTCTTGTGGACATATGACTCTTTCTAGTTACATGTTTTAATAATTTTATTCAGAGTAGAACACAGGACACAGATCAGAAGTTGAACATTGAACATTTTTTCCATTTAATTTGAAAAATTAACTGCTGTAGAAATTGATGGCAGCAACACATCTCAAAAAAGTTAAGACAGGTAACAAAAGGCTGTGTGCTAATGAAAAACAGCTGGAGAGTCAATTTTCATCTAAGTCACATGACTTTGTTATTAAAAAGAGCTTGTTAAAGAGGCAGAGTCTCTCAGAAGCAAAGAAGGTCGGAAGTCATTAATCTATAATGTCTGCGTGTAAAATTTGTGCACCAATTTCAGAAAAATGTTGAATATCCATCATCTACAGGACGTAATATCCACAGATTCAGAGATTCTTGAGAAATCCATGTGCACAAGGGACGGGACACAGCCGATGGGCAGTATTAAATGTTTATGATCTATGGGATCTTAGGAAGCACTGCATCAAAAATATGCAGGATTCCATTGTGTTAATCACTGCATGAGCTAAGGGAAAATTCCAGAAATTATTGTTTGTGAACACAATTCTGGAATTGGATGAAGCAAGTTGTGAAATTCTTTATGGAAACCACTGACACCGTATCTTACGGACACAGGAGAACAGGAACCATCCAGCTTGCTATCAAAGAGAGGGACCATCCATCTTGTTATTGAGAGGGACTATTCAGCTTGTTATTGAGGTGAGGAACCATCCAGCTTGCTATCGAGGAGAGGGATTAGCCAGCTTGCTATCGAAGAGAGGGACCATCCAGCTTGCTATGGAGGAGAGGGACCATCTAGCTTGTTATTGAGGAGAGGGACCATCCAACTTGTTATCGAGGTGAGGGACCATCCAGCTTGTTATTGAGTAGAGGGACCATCCAGCTTGCTATCAAGGAGAGGGACCATTCAGCCTGTTATCGAGGAGAGGGACCATCCATCTTGCTATTGAGGAGAGGGATTAGCCAGCTTGCTATCGAGAAGAGGGACCATCCAGTTTGCTATGGAGGAGAGGGACCATCTAGCTTGTTATTGAGGGAGGAGAGGTACCATCCAGCTTGTTATCGAGGTGAGGGACCATTCAGCTTGTTATCAAGCATAGGGACCATTCAGCTTGTTATCAAGGAGATGGACCATCCAGCTTGATATCAAGGAGAGGGACCATCCAGCTTGTTATTGAGGAGAGGGACCATTCAGCTTATCAAGGAGAGGGACCATCCAGCTTGCTATCGAGGAAAGGGACCACCCAGCTTGTTATCGAGTAGAGGGACCATCCAGCTTTTCAAGGCATAGTTCCTGCATCTCTGACGTACTGGGTGCATTAGTGGCTATGGCAGGGGCAGCTTACACTTGAAAGCAGCCATCAATGCTTAGTCATATATAGAGGTAACAAAAGAACATCTGCTCAATCTAGACAATGCCTATTTCAAGGAAGACCTTGTGTATTTCACTAAGTCAATGTTAAACTACATACTGATACCATTAGAACAGCAAGACACCGTAGGAGAAGAGTTCTGGGGATGAAACTTCCGCCTGCGATCCAGACCTTTCACCAGTAGAAACATTTGGCGCATTATAAAATGAAAAATTCAGCAAAGTCCCTGAACTGTGGAGCAGTGAGAATCTGACATCAGAAATGGAGACAACGCTCCTCTACCAAATCTTCAGCTTTCACCTTCTGATCTGTGTTCCATGTTCTGCGGTCAATAAAATCTGCTGCTAAAATTTCCACATCATTGCATTCTTGTTTTCTTTACAACTTACACAGGGGCACCATGTTTTCGGAATTGGTTTTGTACATATCCTTGGAATATCTTATTTGTCATAGACGACACAGATTTTTTTGAGAAAAGTAACATAGAAAAAGAGGTGACATCAACATACATCTTCTCGGGATTGTAGCCACGTGAAGCAGTGATAATGCCGATACATTACAGCTTTGATGAGAAAGCGTGCTCAGCATTGCGCAACACTCAGCCGAGTATCATTGGTGCTCAAGTGTCATGCTTGAGTCTCCGCATCAAGCCCAGGGGTTAGTAATGGAGCGGCGTCTATCAGACACCCCCATTACTAACCCGGTAAGCGTACAGAGAAGAAAAGCACACACAGGAAAAATAGTTAATCTGAATAAAAATTAAGATCTAACCCAATCCATTGTCTGGTGGTCCCACAATGTCCCCCAACTTATGGTGCCTTATTCAGAGAATGAGGCTCCATAGGTCACTGCCGGTCGGCTCCAGACATGGAATGTATCACACATAGTTACCTCAGTATCACCACGCGTGAAAAATTCTGGTTCTGGTTCTGACCAGGAGTGACCTCTGGAAGGTTCTCATGCACCAACAGCAAGCAGAGATCTTGAAAATGCTAAGGAATTAAGTCTCAAAGTTTCTAAGGTCACCAAACTTTTTATTATACAACTTTGCTTTAAAATTGGACTGGCCCTTTAAGAATATTCATGAGATTAGGACCAGAAATAATGTTTTTACAGAGTCCGTACACTGGCCAGAACGTATGAGGACATCTTAGGTGGACGCCTTTATAAGGCTGCGTGCCCACGATCAGTGATTGCAGCGTTTCGGATGTAGTGTGGTTTTGCTGAGTCCAAAATGCTGCGGTGTACAGTACAAGCACAGTGGATGAGATTTCTAGAAATCCCGTGCCCACTGTGCTAGTTTTTTCCACAGCAACCACTGACCTGCGGAGTGTCTTTCCAGACCGCAGCATGTCAATTGTTTGCTGCAGATTCGCATGCGTCCTCCATAGGCAGAACACAAGTTAGAGATCGCAGCGCACTGAACCCTGATCATGGGCACGAGCAGCTGCGGTCTGCTGCGTTCTCCTGCGGTGGAGACTCGCGGACCCGTAGGTCAGGACCCGCTGTGAGGAGGCTGTGAGTCCTGAACGTGAGCACATATTCTTGCATAAATCCGCAGTTAATAAAAAACTTTGCTATATATGTTATGACGGGAATTGATCGTCCTCCTCACCTCCCAGGCTCTCATTTGTCTGCAGGTTCTTTGTAAATGGTAAGAAGCCTCCGAGAAATCAAATAAATTTGTCTGGAGTAAAACAGAAAATGGAAAGCAGGTAGGAGGGGGATGCAGCTGCAGATTCACACTCATAGCTTATTTATAGCTGGGGGAAGACAGCGAGCAGCAGGAAAACATCTGCTTGGCTTTAAGCCCACAGTAGAAATTTGACTTCAGAGGAAAAAATATTTAGGGGTCTGGTCTTTATTATAAATTATTTTGAAGGATCTTCATTTATTCAGGTGGTCTGTGAACTTGGGGTTTGAATTCATTTGAGGTCTTTCTTTAGGTTATCGAGGAGAGGGGATCACCCAGCTTATTATCAAGGAGAGGGACCATCCAGCTTGTTATCAAAGAGATGGACCATCCAGCTTGTTATCAAGGAGAGGGACCATCCATCTTGTTATCGAGGAGAGGGACCATCCAGCTTATTATCAAGGAGAGGGACCACCCAGCTTGTTATTGAGGAGAGGGACCATCCATCATGTTATCGAGGAGAGGGACAATCCAGCTTGTTATCGAGAGGGACCACCCAGCTTGTTATCGAGGAGAGGGACCATCCAGCTTGTTATGGGCTGCTCTGAGGTCTTATGTTAGGTGTCTGCTTTGGGGTCTGAGTTTATTTAGGGGTCTGGTCCGGGGGCTGGTTTTATGGTTTTGATTGGGGGCTTAGAATCTGAAATAATGAATTATTATTAGGAACCAAGTACATTTCTGGTTTGTGTTGTCTGAAATAGTTTAAAGGGCTATTCCAGAACCCCCCGTGTGGAAAAGTGTGAAGGTGGAATAACCCTGGTCTGGTCTGGGGTCCGTACTCTTATTGTTATAAGATGGTCAGGCTAAGCTGTGGCAAACTGTAGCCACCAGAACCTGTGCCAGGTGTGGGAAGGGGGGGGGGGGTGTCACATACTTAGGTAATGGATGAGACCAAGCAAAGGGAAAGCTGCTGCAGCGCAGGATGATTGTTCCTGTCTAATGTCAGGATGACCGCACTCCTCATCATCGATGCTTCTTATCTTCTCATCTTCAGCGCAGCAGATGAAGACGTCCGGGAGATAAATGGGAGTAATCGGATCATACACAGAAAACCTTCGCGCTGATTCAGATTGAGAATGAATCGACCCCGGAGATACAGATGTTTTCTCTTAGTCTTTGAAATATTTTGCAGTTTCATCCTGAATCATAGGAATAGTCAGTAATGAGTCAGGAGGCTTCCGCCTGGTGAGGATCAATATGGTTTATATCAGAAAATCATCATTATATTGTATGTTACAACCATCACAAAAGGTTTAGCGCTGGCTAGAGTGTGGCGCAGCGCCAAAGAATCGCCTCGGTTTACACCCTTTATCCCTTGGAGAAGGTAAAGAGTTTCTAGTCCAGTCACTGACCAGCGGCAGATGCGAGGATTAAAAAGAAGCATAAAAGTGAAACCTGATGGCACTTCCTAACAGACAAATGTGAACAGGTGCAAACTGAACATGAAACTGTAACAAATAAACAGCTGCACTCTGAGGCAGTAAGCCATGCTAACATTGAGTATAGGAATTTGGACACACATTACTGCTAACAAAATACATTTAGAAATTGAGACACTTAGCGTATAATAAAGGCCAGTTTTATGTGAGCCCAGCAGCCAGCGTCAAGGCGTATTGCTCTTTGCTGGGTCCCTATTTGAATGCCTCTACCCGGCTGAACAGCCTACAATTTCATGGATGGGCAGGAACCTGCTAATGGAAAATTAAAAATCACCTTAAACTGATGGGAAGGAGTGCTCAGTTAATGTCACAGCAGGGGAGAGAGGTTATACCAGCGGTATGGAAGCAATGCCTTATAGCTAGGGAAAGGCTGAAGTGGTGACCCCTGACAACAACCTGCAGCTCACCCTGCCACCACCAACCTGCTACAGGCTTCACACCTGTTGCCAAGCTGGATACCTGGGGTTTTGTGTTACCCTGGCAAAAGAGCCATAAGTAAGGATGGCAGGAATGAGCGCTAGTCAACACCACTAACACTAAAGGAAGACACAAAAAAACAATACAGGGGAAACACGAATGCTATCACCTGACCCAAGGTAGACCGCAAACGTCAGGACTTATCTGAGCAGCAGCGACCACAGAAGTCTCTGGAGCAACAGGAGACAACCACTGCAGACCCCAACAAACTATAAACCACACCCAAACCACCCCAGGGTGAGGTTTATAAAGGAAGTCAGAGGATACCAACTGCTAGGAAGGATTGACAGTTCCTGAGGGTCCTAGAGTCCACTGGCTGCAGAAACAGACAACTGTCAAATAACAACACGTTCCACTAATCTCTGTGATCTTCTAGCACTCGCTGCCACTGGATTGTCAGCCGGCCGTGATACCTTCATGACAGTCAGAAGGTATGACCCTATAATCTAAAATTAGTATATTTCATGTTCAGTTTGCACCTGTTCACATTTATCTGTTAGAAAGTGCCATCAGTTTTTTCATTTTTGATTATAGGGTCCTGCCTTCTGACTGAGTACTCCTGTCCCATAAACTTAAGGCAATTTTTAATTTCCTAAAATTATCGGATGTTCAGCTCGACTAGAGGCATTTAGGTAGGGATCCAGCAAAGAGAGATACGCCTCGATGCTGGCTGCTGGGCTCATATGTAACTGAAGCATAGTCAGGAGTCTGACTAAGGAAGCGGCACTAGTAGGGTGGTCAGAATGTCATAAGCCGATGGATGTATCCAGAGGACAAACAGAAAACGAGAGCCAAAAACAAAATGTATAATAAAAGGGGTCCCAAACTTTACATACCCTTTTTTTAATATTCTTTTAGTCAATTTTAAGTTAAGAAAGGATCATAAGTGAAGGGGAACACGAGGAGCCTCTTTTTCTTTGGTGGACTGTGGATTGATGTGACTGGGCACCGTGTGACGCCTAATTTCTCCTGTGGGGGGCGCTGCACGGAAACAGAACACTGATAGGTTTCCTCATAGAATTGAGATGATCACTGGGTGTCCCAATAGGGCAGCAGTTTGTAATCCAAGGACCTAATAAGTGGTGGCCAGCCATAGCAGAAGACCCCTTTAATCTGGAGACACCACTGGAACCAGTTGAAAACTTGGGAGGGACCACCCAATGACTTGATCTCTATAGGATCCGACCTTTGTGCCATGCTGGAGTCCACTTATCGGGGCCTCAGTTGGGTGAACGTGAGGACTATCAGGGAAAAGGAACGAAGACACAGTCTCAGAATGTTTCATTAGTTACAGAATATCAGATGTGCAGGTTCCATCAGAGGACGGGGCCATGGAGAAGGCTTCTCCAGTGTCTATGGAGGATTCCGCGCTCACGACTGGAAGCTTCAGACCGGGAGCTCGGACATCGCTTCCAGATGTGACATGGTGAACCTTTGTTTTCATCATCAAATCATTGCCACAATCATCTTCCCATGGAAATCTCCAATTCTCAGATGCAAAGAGATCTAAACAATGGCGACTAAACATCCGAGCCCTGGAAATAACAACACAAACAAGTGCAGGAAAGTCTCTGCTCTTTATATTGGGATTTATGACAAGTCATGTGACCTGGGGATGAAAACGCAAAGATGAAGGGTTAAAAAAAATTAAGGTGACGAAAACAAAGAATGGAGATGCTAAAAGAACGCACAAAATAAGGTTGCTTCAAAAATGGAAAGAAAGAACGTAGAAATGAAGTAGGAGCTAAAGAAATGGAAAAAAGATAACACTAAAGATACTGAAAGATGAGAAGAAAAGATGGAGGCGCTGAAGAAATATAGAGAGAAGGATGGAGGCACTGAGGAAATAGAAAGGAAAGAAGAAAGGATGGAGGCGCTAAAGAAATATAGAGAGAAGGATGGAGGCACTGAGGAAATAGAAAGGAAAGAAGAAAGGATGGAGGCGCTGAAGAAATATAGAGAGAAGGATGGAGGCACTGAGGAAATAGAAAGGATGGAGGCGCTGAAGAAATATAGAGAGAAGGATGGAGGCACTGAGGAAATAGAAAGGAAAGAAGAAAGGATGGAGGCGCTGAAGAAATATAGAGAGAAGGATGGAGGCGCTGAGGAAATAGAAAGGAAAAAAGAAAGGATGGAGGCGCTGGGGAAATAGAAAGGAAAGAAGAAAGGATGGAGGCGCTGAAGAAATATAGAGAGAAGGATGGAGGCACTGAGGAAATAGAAAGGAAAGAAGAAAGGATGGAGGCGCTGAAGAAATATAGAGAGAAGGATGGAGGCGCTGAGGAAATAGAAAGGAAAGAAGAAAGGATGGAGGCGCTGGGGAAATAGAAAGGAAAGAAGAAAAGATGCAGGCGCTCAGGAAATAGAAAGGAAAGAAGAAAAGATGGAGGCGCTGAGGAAATAGAAAGGAAAGAAGAAAGGATGGAGGTGCTGAGGAAATAGAAAGGAAAGAAGAAAAGATGGAGGCACTGAGGAAATAGAAAGGAAAGAAGAAAGGATGGAGGCGCTGAGGAAATAGAAAGGAAAGAAGAAAAGATGGAGGCGCTGGGGAAAAAGAAAGGAAAGAAGAAAGGATGGAGGCGCTGGGGAAATAGAAAGGAAAGAAGAAAAGATGGAGGCGCTGAGGAAATAGAAAGGAAAGAAGAAAGGATGGAGGCGCTGAGGAAATAGAAAGGAAAGAAGAAAGGATGGAGGCGCTGAGGAAATAGAAAGGAAAGAAGAAAGGATGGAGGCGCTGAAGAAATATAGAGAGAAGGATGGAGGCGCTGAGGAAATAGAAAGGAAAGAAGAAAGGATGGAGGCGCTGGGGAAATAGAAAGGAAAGAAGAAAAGATGGAGGCGCTGAGGAAATAGAAAGGAAAGAAGAAAAGATGAAGGCGCTGAGGAAATAGAAAGGAAAGAAGAAAGGATGGAGGTGCTGAGGAAATAGAAAGGAAAGAAGAAAAGATGGAGGCACTGAGGAAATAGAAAGGAAAGAAGAAAGGATGGAGGCGCTGAGGAAATAGAAAGGAAAGAAGAAAAGATGGAGGCGCTGGGGAAAAAGAAAGGAAAGAAGAAAGGATGGAGGCGCTGAGGAAATAGAAAGGAAAGAAGAAGACATGGAGGCGCTGAGGAAATAGAAAGGAAAGAAGAAAGTATGGAGGCGCTGGGGAAATAGAAAGGAAAGAAGAAAGGATGGAGGTGCTGAGGAAATAGAAAGGAAAGAAGAAAGGATGGAGGCGCTGAGGAAATAGAAAGGAAAGAAGAAAGGATGGAGGCGCTGAGGAAATAAAAAGGAAAGAAGAAAGGATGGAGGCGCTGAGGAAATAGAAAGGAAAGAAGAAAGGATGGAGGCGCTGGGGAAATAGAAAGGATGGAGGCGCTGAGGAAATAGAAAGGAAAGAAGAAAGGATGGAGGCACTGAGGAAATAGAAAGGAAAGAAGAAAGGATGGAGGCACTGAGGAAATAGAAAGGAAAGAAGAAAGGATGGAGGCGCTGAGGAAATAGAAAGGAAAGAAGAAAGGATGGAGGCGCTGAGGAAATAGAAAGGAAAGAAGAAAGGATGGAGGCGCTGGGGAAATAGAAAGGAAAGAAGAAAGGATGGAGGCGCTGAGGAAATATAGAGAGAAGGATGGAGGCGCTGAGGAAATAGAAAGGAAAGAAGAAAAGATGGAGGCGCTGAGGAAATAGAAAGGAAAGAAGAAAGGATGGAGGCGCTGAAGAAATATAGAGAGAAGGATGGAGGCGCTGAGGAAATAGAAAGGAAAGAAGAAAGGATGGAGGCGCTGGGGAAATAGAAAGGAAAGAAGAAAGGATGGAGGCGCTGAAGAAATATAGAGAGAAGGATGGAGGCGCTGAGGAAATAGAAAGGAAAGAAGAAAAGATGGAGGCGCTGAGGAAATAGAAAGGAAAGAAGAAAGGATGGAGGTGCTGAAGAAATATAGAGAGAAGGATGGAGGTGCTGAGGAAATAGAAAGGAAAGAAGAAAGGATGGAGGCGCTGGGGCAATAGAAAGGAAAGAAGAAAGGATGGAGGCGCTGATGAAATATAGAGAGAAGGATGGAGGCGCTGAGGAAATAGAAAGGAAAGAAGAAAAGATGGAGGCGATGAGGAAATAGAAACGAAAGAAGAAAGGATGGAGGCGCTGAAGAAATATAGAGAGAAGGATGGAGGCGCTGAGGAAATAGAAAGGAAAGAAGAAAAGCTGGAGGCGCTGAGGAAATAGAAAGGAAAGAAGAAAGGATGGAGGCGCTGAAGAAATATAGAGAGAAGGATGGAGGCGCTGAGGAAATAGAAAGGAAAGAAGAAAGGATGGAGGCGCTGGGGAAATAGAAAGGAAAGAAGAAAAGATGGAGGCGCTGAGGAAATAGAAAGGAAAGAAGAAAAGATGAAGGCGCTGAGGAAATAGAAAGGAAAGAAGAAAGGATGGAGGTGCTGAGGAAATAGAAAGGAAAGAAGAAAAGATGGAGGCGCTGGGGAAAAAGAAAGGAAAGAAGAAAGGATGGAGGCGCTGAGGAAATAGAAAGGAAAGAAGAAGACATGGAGGCGCTGAGGAAATAGAAAGGAAAGAAGAAAGGATGGAGGCGCTGGGGAAATAGAAAGGAAAGAAGAAAGGATGGAGGTGCTGAGGAAATAGAAAGGAAAGAAGAAAGGATGGAGGCACTGAGGAAATAGAAAGGAAAGAAGAAAGGATGGAGGCGCTGAGGAAATAGAAAGGAAAGAAGAAAGGATGGAGGCGCTGAGGAAATAGAAAGGAAAGAAGAAAGGATGGAGGCGCTGGGGAAATAGAAAGGATGGAGGCGCTGAGGAAATAGAAAGGAAAGAAGAAAGGATGGAGGCACTGAGGAAATAGAAAGGAAAGAAGAAAGGATGGAGGCACTGAGGAAATAGAAAGGAAAGAAGAAAGGATGGAGGCGCTGAGGAAATAGAAAGGAAAGAAGAAAGGATGGAGGCGCTGAGGAAATAGAAAGGAAAGAAGAAAGGATGGAGGCGCTGGGGCAATAGAAAGGAAAGAAGAAAGGATGGAGGCGCTGATGAAATATAGAGAGAAGGATGGAGGCGCTGAGGAAATAGAAAGGAAAGAAGAAAAGATGGAGGCGCTGAGGAAATAGAAACGAAAGAAGAAAGGATGGAGGCGCTGAAGAAATATAGAGAGAAGGATGGAGGCGCTGAGGAAATAGAAAGGAAAGAAGAAAAGCTGGAGGCGCTGAGGAAATAGAAAGGAAAGAAGAAAGGATGGAGTTGCTGAAGAAATATAGAGAGAAGGATGGAGCCATGGTAGTGCTCGCTCATCACTAGTTACGAGTACAGAGCCCCCGAGCATGGTAGTGCTCACTCATCACTAGTTACAAGTACCAAGCACCAGAGCATGGTAGTGCCCGCTCATCACTAGTTATGAGTACAGAGCACCCGAGCATGGTAGTGCCCGCTCATCACTAGTTACCAGTACTGAGCACCCGAGCATGGTAGTGCCCGCTCATCACTAGTTACCAGTACAGAGCACCCGAGCATGGTAGTGCCCATTCATCACTAGTTACAAGTACCGAGCCCCCGAGCATGGTAGTGCCCACTCATCACTAGTTACGAGTACCGAGCACCCGAGCATGGTAGTGCCCGCTCATCTCTAGTTACGAGTACAGAGCACCCGAGCATGGTAGTGCCCGCTCATCACTAGTTACGAGTACTGAGCACCTGAGCATGGTAGTGCCTGCTCATCACTAGTTACCAGTACAGAGCACCTGAGCATGGTAGTGCCTGCTCATCACTAGTTACCAGTACAGAGCACCTGAGCATGGTAGTGCCCGCTCATCACTAGTTACCAGTACTGAGCACCCGAGCATGGTAGTGCCCGCTCATCACTAGTTACCAGTACTGAGCACCCGAGCATGGTAGTGCTCGCTCATCACTAGTTACCAGTACTGAGCACCCGAGCAAGGTAGTGCCCGCTCATCGCTAGTTACGAGTACCGAGCACCCGAGTATGGTAGTGCCCGCTCATCACTAGTCACCAGTACTGAGCACCCGAGCATGGTAGTGCCCGCTCATCACTAGTTACCAGTACTGAGCACCCGACCATGGTAGTGCCCGCTCATCACTAGTTACGAGTACTGAGCACCTGAGCATGGTAGTGCCTGCTCATCACTAGTTACCAGTACAGAGCACCTGAGCATGGTAGTGCCCGCACATCACTAGTTACCAGTACAGAGCACCTGAGCATGGTAGTGCCTGCTCATCACTAGTTACCAGTACAGAGCACCTGAGCATGGTAGTGCCCGCTCATCACTAGTTACCAGTACTGAGCACCCGAGCATGGTAGTGCCCGCTCATCACTAGTTACCAGTACTGAGCACCCGAGCATGGTAGTGCTCGCTCATCACTAGTTACCAGTACTGAGCACCCGAGCAAGGTAGTGCCCGCTCATCGCTAGTTACGAGTACCGAGCACCCGAGTATGGTAGTGCCCGCTCATCACTAGTTACCAGTACTGAGCACCTGAGCATGGTAGTGCCCGCTCATCACTAGTCACCAGTACTGAGCACCCAAGCATGGTAGTGCCCGCTCATCACTAGTTACCAGTACTGAGCACCCGAGCATGGTAGTGCCCGCTCATCACTAGTTACGAGTACTGAGCACCCGAGCATGGCAGTGTCCGCTCATCACTAGTTACCAGTACAGAGCACCCGAGCATGGCAGTGTCCGCTCATCACTAGTTACCAGTACAGAGCACCCGAGCATGGCAGTGTCCGCTCATCACTAGTTACCAGTACAGAGCACCCAAGCATGGTAGTGCCCGCTCATCACTAGTTACCAGTACTGAGCACCCGAGCATGGTAGTGCCCGCTCATCACTAGTTACGAGTACTGAGCACCCGAGCATGGCAGTGTCCGCTCATCACTAGTTACCAGTACAGAGCACCCGAGCATGGAAGTGCCCGCTCATCACTATTTTCTACTTCTTTGCACTTATAAAACCAAAAATGAAAATAATATGAACACATACCCTGCTGTAACTAAAATAAAAGCATAGTGTATATAAACAGAGAACTAAGTAAACACTGTTTTTGATCAAAAATGTGTAACGTCATCCCACCGCGACAAAGTTTACCCAATCAGGACAGAACCTCCACTCTCTAATATTAAAACCTCACCATGTGTCTACAGACATCAATGTGAATAAAGGCAGAGAGTGGCCGGGTCCCAACTGGACAAACAGCGATGGGAAGCACCAGATGAAATGACAGCTCACTAAAGAGGGGGCCGCATCCTATTTGTACTTTTTTTTTGTAGTCTTTTCTACTTATTCGGATTGATATCCATTGACTCGTGGTGAAGTCGCAGTCTCAGATTTAGTATCATTTCCTGCAGGAACATGTAGACATTATAGTGCACCTGTGGACTCTGTGGTGCCTCCGTGATGAAGACTGCGTCTCGGTGTGAAGGCTGCGTCTCGGTGTGAAGGCTGCGGCTCGGTGTGAAGGCTGCGGCTCGGTGTGAAGGCTGCGGCTCGGTGTGAAGGCTGCGGCTCGGTGTGAAGGCTGCGGCTCGGTGTGAAGGCTGCGTCTCGGTGTGAAGGCTGCGTCTCGGTGTGAAGGCTGCGTCTCGGTGTGAAGGCTGCGGCTCGGTGTGAAGGCTGCGGCTCGGTGTGAAGGCTGCGGCTCGGTGTGAAGGCTGCGGCTCGGTGTGAAGGCTGCGGCTCGGTTTGAAGACTGCGGCTCGGTGTGAAGGCTGCGGCTCGGTGTGAAGGCTGCGTCTCGGTGTGAAGGCTGCGTCTCGGTGTGAAGGCTGCGTCTCGGTGTGAAGGCTGCGTCTCGGTGTGAAGGCTGCGGCTCGGTGTGAAGGCTGCGGCTCGGTGTGAAGGCTGCGGCTCGGTGTGAAGACTGCGGCTCGGTGTGAAGGCTGCGGCTCGGTGTGAAGGCTGCGGCTCGGTTTGAAGACTGCGGCTCGGTGTGAAGGCTGCGGCTCGGTGTGAAGGCTGCGTCTCGGTGTGAAGGCTGCGTCTCGGTGTGAAGGCTGCGTCTCGGTGTGAAGGCTGCGTCTCGGTGTGAAGGCTGCGGCTCGGTGTGAAGGCTGCGGCTCGGTGTGAAGGCTGCGGCTCGGTGTGAAGGCTGCGGCTCGGTTTGAAGACTGCGGCTCGGTGTGAAGACTGCGGCTCGGTGTGAAGGCCGCGGCTCGGTGTGAAGGCCGCGGCTCGGTGTGAAGGCCGCGGCTCGGTGTGAAGGCCGCGGCTCGGTGTGAAGGCCGCGGCTCGGTGTGAAGGCCGCGGCTCGGTGTGAAGGCCGCGGCTCGGTGTGAAGGCCGCGGCTTGGTGTGAAGGCCGCGGCTCGGTGTGAAGACTGCGGCTTGGTGTGAAGACTGCGGCTCGGTGTGAAGGCCGCGGCTCGGTGTGAAGGCCGCGGCTCGGTGTGAAGGCCGCGGCTCGGTGTGAAGGCCGCGGCTCGGTGTGAAGGCCGCGGCTCGGTGTGAAGGCCGCGGCTCGGTGTGAAGGCTGCGGCTCGGTGTGAAGGCCGCGGCTCGGTGTGAAGGCCGCGGCTCGGTGTGAAGGCTGCGGCTCGGTGTGAAGGCTGTGGCTCGGTGTGAAGGCTGCGGCTCGGTGTGAAGGCTGCGGCTCGGTGTGAAGGCTGTGGCTCGGTGTGAAGGCTGCGGCTCGGTTTGAAGACTGCGGCTCGGTGTGAAGGCTGCGGCTCGGTGTGAAGGCCGCGGCTCGGTGTGAAGGCTGCGGCTCGGTGTGAAGGCTGCGGCTCGGTGTGAAGGCTGCGGCTCGGTGTGAAGGCTGCGGCTCGGTGTGAAGGCTGCGGCTCGGTGTGAAGGCTGCGACTCGGTGTGAAGGCTGCGGCTCGGTGTGAAGGCTGCGGCTCGGTGTGAAGGCCGCGGCTCGGTGTGAAGGCTGCGGCTCGGTGTGAAGGCAGACGTGTGAATTATATAATGAGATCGTTCTGGACACATCCCGTGTTTACAGCACATACAATGTAACGATCTGTATCTGCAGCGCTCGCCGTCCGGACATGTTGTGATCACACTGGAGACAAATAATAAACCCGTCCTAATCCACAGCTTAGAGGGAAACATGACTCCGTTCTGGTAGCGCGAGTTATCCCTTTATAAGCCTGATACGGCTTTTACGAGGCGGCAGGGTGACATTATGTATGAGCGATGAACGCATCCATTAAAAAGCTGAGAAACCAGGAGCAGCACTGCAGACAGACGAAGGGTTAATAAAGCTGAAGGGAACCCGTGCGGGGCATTGTTCTGGTATCGCAGGTTGTATCACAGCCAGGAAACACCCTGTCGTCTTATAATCCAATGTCTCAAGAGAAATCAAGATTTGAAGCCTAATGCAAATTAGGCTAAAAGTGCATGGGGGCGTGTCAGTGCACCCCGAGATTATCGACACGCCCCCAATGGTATTCCATACTAATCTGCATGTGGCTCCAAAGTGCAATTTCTCATCACTGCCGCATCGGACGACCTTTGGATGTAAAACACGGACACGAGGAGGCAGACAGATGGCAAAAGAGATGAAAAGCATCCAAGTTTTCTGGATACTATGCGGATGATTGTTCATACGCCCATGTGACTCCAGCCTTAAGGCCACTTTACACGCTATCGCTAGCATGGGTACCCACCCCCATCGGTTGTGTGACATGGGCAAATCGCTGCCTGTGGCGCACAACATCACCCAGACCCGTCACACATACTCACCTGCCCTGCGACGTCGCTTTGACCGTTCAGCATCACAGCTGCGTCACTGAAACGCCGCCCAATAGAAGCGGAGGGACGGAGATTAGCGGGACGTAACATCCCGCCCACCTCCTTCATTCCGCATAGTGGCCGGGAGGCAGGTAAGGAGAGGTTCCTCGTTCCTGCGGTGTCACACGGAGCGATGTGTGCTGCCGCAGGAGCGACGAACTACATCATTACTGCTGCAGTAACGATATTAGAGAATGGACCCCCATGTCACCGATGAGCGATTTTGCACGTTTTTGCAACGATGCAGCAACATCGCTAAAGCGACCGCATGTGCGTCACCAATTCCGTGACCCCAACGAGATCGCTTGAGCGGTGTCGCAGCGTGTAAAGCAGCCTTTTGGGTATGTTCACACAATATGTTTTTGCATTGTTTTTTTTTTTCCTGCACAAAAAAACAGATACAATCTGCACATTGTTGCCACGTTTCTCCAGGTGCTTTTCACTCGTTCATTTGAATGGGAGAAAAGTGCTGCAAAATAGTGAAGGAATTGACACGCTGCGTCTCAGCAAAACTGCAGAATGGGCTCAAAATATGCAAGGAAGAAACCCAGCGTGGATGAGACGTCAGAAATCACATTGATTTTGCTGCAAATACGCTAGGTAAAAAAAAATGCACAAAAATTTGCCATGTGTGTACGTACCCCTAGGCCAGAGGTCTGAAACACGCAGCTCGTGGGCGCATGCGGCCCCTCAGGCTGCTTCGTGCCGCCCCCGGGCCCGTGCCCCTGGTGACTATCGCGGCCGGTGCAGGGGCGGCAGCTGTCTGCGTTTTATGTCAGATGATTGAGAGCGCAGCGCCGGCAAAACAGAGTCCAGCGCTCTGTGCACAACTATTCCTCCAATGGAAACTGCCTGATCTCAGCTGCTCACCTCTGATTGGTGGACGGCTACGGCTGCATTGGAAACGTTGTGCACAGAGAGCGCGACTCAAAAAACAATCATCTGACATAAAGCGCTGCCAGTGGCTACTGCCCCTGCACCGGCAGTGATAGTCACCGGCGGCATGGGCATGCAGACAGCAAGAAGCAGAGATCAGGAGCCGAGGGAACGGGGCACAGGTGAGAAGAATGGGGTTTTCGGGGGGGGTGTAGGTTTGTGTGTGTGTGTGTGTGTGTGTGTGTGTGTGTGAAGAATGGCATATTAAGGGACCAGTATGGGACATAACTACAAGCAGAGGACAAGGATAGGGCACATTACTACAAGAAGAGGACCTGCATGGGCAGATTAGTAAAAGGGGACAGTGATGGGAACATTACTATAGGATGGGGACAAGGTGGGCACATTACTATAGGATGGGGACATGGTGGGCACATTACTATAGGATGGGGACAAGGTGGGCACATTACTATAGGATGGGGACAAGGCTGGGGACATTACTATAGGATGGGGACAAGGCTGGGGACATTACTAAAGGATGGGGACAAGGCGGGCACATTACTATAGGATGGGGACAAGGCTGGCACATTACTATAGGATGGGGACAAGGCTGGGGACATTACTATAGGATGGGGACAAGGCTGGGGATATTACTATAGGATGGGGACAAGGCTGGGGACATTACTATAGGATGGGGACAAGGTGGACACATTACTATAGGATGGGGACAAGGTGGGCACATTACTATAGGATGGGGACAAGGCTGGGGACATTACTATAGGATGGGGACAAGGCTGGGGACATTACTATAGGATGGGGACAAGGCTGGGGACATTACTATAGGATGGGGACAAGGCTGGGGACATTACTATAGGATGGGGACAAGGCTGGGGACATTACTATAGGATGGGGACAAGGCTGGGGACATTACTATAGGATGGGGACAAGGCTGGGGACATTACTATAGGATGGGGACAAGGCTGGGGACATTACTATAGGATGGGGACAAGGCTGGGGACATTACTATAGGATGGGGACAAGGCTGGGGACATTACTATAGGATGGGGACAAG